>NC_142923.1:24456000-24610500 GCF_054131065.1 Drosophila arizonae | reverse complement strand
AATTAGGTAAATAAATCAGATTCTGTCACTTTTTCCAAGCTCGCGGTTTCCCATCAGATATTTCTCTTAATTATTATATGATCGTAACTATATGAATAAACTTGATATTCGTTTAAAGTCACACACAAATTCTTAGCGAGTATATAGGTTTGCTATATTTATGATATATGACATATGCTCACCGTCCAAATCAACGCTCTTCTATAGCCTGCTTCGTAGTCTCTAGAAAAATGTTCCAACACCAAATGAATTTCACTCCTAAATCCTACATGTCTTAATAGCAGCTAATTAGCTTAACAAATAAATTATACAGAAGCTTAACCGACTTTATATATAGAGTTTTGTAGACCATAATCTTAGCATTGATACGCATAAACACGCTAAACTTTGTGAGATATAGCCATAAATGTAGAGCCTTCAAGATTGCCGATAAAACGAGAAAGAGCTTTTGTATTAGCAAAATATGTACTGGCGACTCTTTCTATCTAATCTTGAAATAATTAACTATGAGCGTCACAAGTGGAATGAGAAAATGTTTAGCTATCATGTGAGCATTGTTTACCAAAATGGATCCAATCTTATCTGAATTTGAACTCGCACTCGTCCCGCTGAGAGCCAAAGCTACGAAGTGGTTCTCGCGCTCATGCCGCTTGCCATCCGAAACAATCTCAAGTGCAACAATTATTTGAGTGCGAATGTACTCGAAGTTTTTCCCTATGCACAATTACAATTGTTTTTTCAACGCCTCGCCATATCGCAATGATAGGCAACCGCAATTTATCGCGACCATTAATTAAACTTAGGTGGGAACGTTTGAAAGTCGCGTACATGCGCACTTGCCAGCTTATTTACCATATATATAAGTATGTATCGAATAAGCAATATACATACATACATACATACATATATATTTTCATTCTTACTCTTGTTTCTTTTTAGATATTTCACTTGCGCGACATACGCTGGGAGAAGTCGCAGTTTCTGTCGAAGAGCTTCCTAGGCTTTGTCGCCTTCAACTTCTTTCTGTACAGCCTATTTGGCATTGAGGTATTCAGTTCGCTGATAAATTCGGAACGTCGCGATTATGCGCACATCTTCAATGGCTGTTATGCTGTGCTCCTGCTGATTGTGGTTATCTTCTTTCTGATTTACGGAGTGGAGGTGTTCTTTAAGTTACGTGGCGGTTTTGTCTACGACCAGACGGGCAAAATACTTGGACCCAGCGAGGCAATTGTGAATGCCTCGCAGCTCCATCAGTCGCGTCTCGGGCTGCTCAGCCAGGCCATAATGCTGATTGTGATTGTTGGATTTCTTACCTCCGAAACGCTAGGTGACTTATGGAAGGGCAAGTAAGTAGTGCGATTTCAATATGAAAGTGATCATAACTCTAGTGATCTGTTCGTCTTCTGGTGTATAGAGTGCCCGTGAATTCGCGAAACTGGTATGATATCATCTTTCGTATTGCCGAAATAGGCGTCGCTTTGTGGTTTCCCTGCTGCCTGTGGAACTCTATGGCACCCGAACAGCTCTGGATACTGAATCCACGCAAGCTGCTGTCCCGTCAAATCGATCCATCGATACCCACGCTCGATGCCGACAGCAATAAATTGTCGCCCGAAGAGGGGCAGACGTTCCTGAGCAAAAAGGACTGCTGGATATGCTATGACAGCGATAAACCGGAACCGCTCATTCAGCCCTGCCGCTGCACTGGCGATGTCAGCTCTGTGCACCACGAGTGCCTCAAACGTTGGCTAGTCGAGAGTTGTGGCATCAACAACGAGGCGCAGCTGGCCTGCAAGGTTTGCTCACATCCCTACGAAATCGAGAAATCGAAAAAGTAAGTAGACTCAACTGGAGCAATTCACGTGTTCCATTTCTAACATAACTCCATCCTGCAGACTCGAGTGGGACAAGGGATTTACCATACAGCATTGGATGAAGACCGTCATATTGATCACGCTAATGTGTGTGACGGGTGCCACAGCCTGGGCCATCATTCAAATGTATGTGGATCCGCTGGTGCGTGTCCTCACCGTTGGCGTCGCTGTGCTCATTGGCTATGTGTGCGTCAAGTGTCTTGGCGAGAATACGGTGGTGGCCTACCAACGTGCCAAGGTTAGCTCCATCAACATTGTGACTAGCTCCGAAATGGAGAAACTGCATACCATATGCGAGGATGTCAGTTCAGCTAGCACCTCAGCGGCGGCAGCTGCATCGCAGGCCGCCTCCTAAAACGCAAGTCGGCAGTTGAAGTCTATGCCATAAGGAAACATCATACCCATACACAAATGCCAATGCAAATGCAAACACGGCGTATACATATATACACATATATATATACGCATTTAAATGCGTATATATACACAGTCAGACGATAGACACGACACGAACGATATAGTTTATTAGGTTTAGCGCCCTTTTTGCACACATTTTTGCTCAAGGCCCCCTCCAGAAAACAAAACTCTTCCCCGCAAACTGTGTACATAGGTTTTAAGTCATTTAGTATGTAGGATAATGTTTCGAAACAAAAATCAAAAAGCAAAAAAAAAAAAAATCGAGTCAATTTTGTCACTCAAAATAACACGCATTATTCCAAACGGTACATGTATTGAAACAAAACAAAACAACTGAAAAATCAAGCCAAATATTATATAATCTGTGTACCACATACATAAGCCAGTATCAATTATCTTACACAAATTACGGAGAACGTTTTGAGATTATGATTACGATAGCATACACAGACACACACATATACATACATACGTTGCCAAGTAGTTGAAGAAGTTTTTCAATTGATAAAGAGAAAAATTTTAAATGTGTAGAGTTAACAAAGGCACCAGTCAATGTCAGTCTAGCTGAGCATGTTTGTAGTTTGTAGCATATATATTTACATATACATACATATATATATATATAGAAACACGTTAAGATCTTAAATTGTGAGCGTATGCAACGCATGCGTCTCTCCATACAGCACAGCTAAGTTTATTTGGCGAATATTAATTTAGGATCACACACACAAACAAAAGCACACATACCTATTATACATGTATATTTGTAACTTTTTTTCGTGTAATTTGTATTCAATGCGAATACAGTTCGCAGTACACCTTAAGCCTATACTTAACGAACCTAATTTATGAACAGTTTATTCAATTATTTATATAAAAACCGCGCCCACATTTCAATTATGTTTATGAAAGCAATTTTTTTTTTTTTTTTTTGCTATTCAAACATAGTTTCCACAAATTCAACACAACATATTTACATATTAAGCTAATATACATTTTTGTGATAAACCAGTTAAAATATAAATTAAAACATTTATATCAAATAAAATGTATATTCTTAATTGATGGGGGAGCATGAATATTGAATTCTCCAAACGGGTAAATGTAAGGCTGCAGCTAACTAACAGACTGCAAATAAAGCTGTTAAGCTACAGCTACAACTCATGTAAGTAGCAGACACCTAGTGCAAGGCTGTTAGTCTGCAGTTGCAGGACATGCCCATAACACGCTGTAAGGTGAACTGTTAATCTGATGCTGCAGCTGCAACTGAAATAACATTTTATGTTAAATGCAAACTTTGACTCGAATAAACAGTGTTAAAGCACAGCTTCACTGTGAATTTTTGATAGCTGTTAAATTGCAGGTATTATTGGGAGTATAGCCCTTCATTGAAATTGAGTCAATCCGATTAAACTATATGTGGTTGTTTGCCTATATATTTATTCCTATGTCTGTCTGTCTCTCTGTCTGTCAACCTGACTACAGAAAATAATTTAATTTAGCTATGTATATATATATATATTCATTTGGTATTTATATTTGAGTAAAACGAAGCTAGAATGCTTGCAGCAGCAGAGAGAGTTCCCAATAGGAGGAAATACTTAGCAGAAAACACAAGAAAAACTTAAAGGAAAACAAACCTGAAGGACCTAGAGGAAACACTTAAAATAAATAATTTAGATGGATCATAAGAAATACAGGAAAACCTGAGAGAAAATGCATAGAGGATGAGGAAACACTTAAAGCAAAAACTTAGAAGAAATGGAAATATCAAATCAGGTAAATACAAGTTCAGCAAATAAATCCATAACTGTTTACATATTGGGTCAAATTATGTTTGATGGTATTATAACCAAAAAAAACAAGGTTACTTTAAAAGATTTGTTACTCTTCTAGCTCGCTATTCCAATTCAAGTTATTTCGATCGTTTCTCGATGCCTGGAAATATATGCCTTTTGCTGATACTCGGACACACCAGATAGTTGCCTATATTCCAATCTATGTATATCCAATTAAAAAACTCTTTTGTTGTCTTTAAGTCTAGTGTTATACATTTATTTTACACGGTTTACCTAGAAAATGTATAATTATTATATTGTGTATTTGCTTAGATAATATGCATGATTAAAGACAAGTCGAGCTTTAATATAATTTCATCTATTGTATACAATCGTAATGTACTGTTTATCTAAATACATTTCAAGATCGACAACGTTTAGATTTCATTAATATTATTAATATAAAGAGGAAAATAAGTAATCTGAACTAAAATTCACACAGTCCTTTCAACCTGGCACACGCAATTTAATGCCAAAAATTCAATTTAAAGATCACATTACTAGCTAATATTTTATATATAGGATATATTTATATATGCTAAATCAACTAAAATCTAGACGCTAAATATCATTTATTTTGTTGATTGCTAATAACTATATGAATTTAGTCACGAATTATAACTTGGCCATAATTGGCGTAATTTGGAGCGACTGATGTTGCGTTTGTTTTTGTTTTTGTTAGTATGCTAAGCCGTCTTATCAACTACGTGAAATAATTCAACTAATGGGAGGCGAGAGTCCAGGGTCGGCTAATGATGAGTGCTTGTGCCTATAAACTGTAGATATATATATGTATATGGTAGATGTTGCTAGATGAATTGCAGAAGTCTTGGGGGCAGTGTAGCATGTGCTCATTGAACGACAGCCGAGCGCTTATCACGATTCTTGCCACGCGTTATGGAACGTGCCTTGAAAGCGGCAGCATTCACCAGATGCTGCAAGAGATAAAGAATTTATGTTATAGCAAACCAGAGCAAAGCCGATTTCTTTTCAGACTTACGCGCTCGAGCTTGGACTGCTTGACTTTGGCGTTGCCATTGATGCCCACATTGTTTGGTCGTGGGCCCAATTGGAAAATATCGCGTATGAATTCGTTCTCCTGCAGATGGGAGGTCATGCCGGGGCCCATAACGGCGCACAGGGCTGAGTACTGATGATGTATGGACCAGGCGTCCAAGGTGAGAGAATCATGTCCGAAGCGAATGCTGATCTCAGGCGAAATATCCTCCTGCAGAATAACAAATTGGAATTTTTAGTAAGCGTCGAGATAATTTTCAGTTGAGAAATGTTTAGATCTTAGAAAAATTCCCCCTAAAATTACTAAACCTTGTTTTACTTTTTCTTAGGGAACACTAAATTCGAAAATCAGAAAAAAAAAATATTTTAAAAAATTTGAAAATTGAAAAAAAAAGTAATTCTTTTATCAGGCCTTCAAGATGATGATCTCTACGTATCAGCATGACTATGTGCCACCAAATTCAAAGCGGTACGAGTTTATGAGCCACCTCAAGGCCAACGATGGTCTGGGTGGAGGAAAGATTGTGGAATGTGAATGCATAGCGGAGGACAAGATTAAGGCGCATCCGGATGCAGTCAAGAATTGTGCGGGTGTCGAGTGGACGGGCATAGCGCCAATGGGGCGACTGATCAATCCACGTTTGATACCCACGGAATTGCCGCAGGATCAAATCGATCAGATGGCAATGTCGCCGGAATCCGATTGCCTGAAACTGCAGCCGAATCGGTTCCTGAAAATCTTACGCAATGTCTACCCAGATTTGTACGAGCGCCTGAAGTTGATGCCCAAGGGAGAATTGGGCCGCAGACTGGAAACGAATCGCATGTACACGACCTATCAGATCGACTACTGCGACGTCAAGGAGTATCCCGAGGGCATCTACGAGAGCTTGAAGCCCAACGACGAGGTATCCAAGATCAAATCTGACAAGCTAATGGCGGATAAGGCGCCGTGCTCTGAGTTCCGTTCGGATGTGATGAAACAGTTAGAGCGCGAAAACGCCACCGGCTATGAGGTGAAGGCCGACGAATGTGAGCAGGCGTACAAGCCATTCCAGGCAACATTCTCGGACTCTGCGCAGTTCGTCAACTCCGGCAACAACTCGCATTGGAAGACGGCGTCCAGCACGTTCAGCAAGTCGCCCAACTTCTCAGAATACATGGACTCGATCAGTCGCAACGGCTGCATCATAATGCGCAACAAGCTGCACGATCACTCCAAGTGCTTGGCGAACCATTGCAGGCACGAGATTCGGTTCAACTGCACCGACATGAAGCCTTAAGCCTTGTTGTGTGTTGCGTTTCGTTGCTCCCAAGCTATCTCTACACTGTATCCTGTCATTTGTGCAAATCCCCAGTGTCCAAATAAACTGAAAACAAAAAAACAACTAAGTGATGTTATCATTACCTCCAGATAGCGCAGCACATCACGGAAGGTGGCACGCTGTGCCTTGCGATCGCGCTTGGCGCGATATTTGTGCGAATCGGTGGCCAGCTGCTTGACAGCGTCGCACAGCTCGCCGATGTCCTCCTCCAGGAAGTTCTCATCATGGGCACGACCCGACTCCAGAATCAATGCGATGGTCTCGCCAGCGGCCATGCGTACATCCAAATGTGGTGATTGCAATAGACCCAAGAACTTTTTGATAGACCTGCAACGGGCAATCGATTAGTCAGTGCTTCTTAACCATTAATTCTTCTCAATAGCTTACGGAAATTTGTGTTGTCCGGAGGTCATCAGGGAAACGAAATCGCCCGAGGGCACGAGAGTCAGCAGCAGACCCCAGGCGGACAGGGCCTCAGCATGAAGAGTTCCTGCCTCGGCAGTGACAGAGATGGGTGACTTGTCGTCGCCGCGCAAATAGCTGCCGGCAAAGATGGTCTCGAAGAACTGCATCAGCTGGATTAATGCACCGATATCCTCGCAGTCCAGGAAGTTGAGCAAACCAAGGGCGGCACAGCACTTGGCGCGTGCATCATAGTTAACCGATTTATCCTGCACGGTGGTCAGAAGGAACTGATTCATTGCCTTCGACATGCCCTCCTCGCCACCCAGTTGCAGCACTAGGAGTGGGGCCAAACGTGCGCCCCACACTTGCTCCTGACCCTTGCCGCGGCGCACACTCTTCTCCACAAAATCCATGAGTGTCATTTTGCGGTCCTCTACGAAGTCGGGCATATAACGATGCATCAGCAGCTCGCAGATGGCCTGCAGGGCCTGAATGCGGGTCTGGGCCGATTTCTCGGTAGCCTGTTCCAAAGCCTTTTCGAATTTCTCCTCGAAGCGCTCATTCGCCAGATCTTCGGCAGCCTCTGAAGAGGCGGCCTCCGAGACATGCGAATAAACGCTCACATTGTCAAAGGACTCGTCCTCTGAGTTCGAGTCGTTGATGCGGCCTAAAAAATAAATAAATGAGAGAGATGTTCATTAAAAAGTTCATCTGCTAGTTGGACATAAATTTTAATTAACATAACATAAATTTTGCAAGCAACCTAAACTGTTTGAATCGCATTGCTATAAGCTGTTAATGTTCTTTTACATAACATAAATTAGACCTATACAACCTATGTTAAAGTTTTAAGCAAAACTGTTAAGTAGCACGGTATTCGCTGTTAAACTTGTCTATTGCTGCTCAAACTGCTCACATATTTATTGCTTGTGAAATGAGTCAACCTAAAATACACAGCCACACATACAAACATATATATGTGTGTGGGTGTGCACACAAATTTCTACGATAATTTTCCGCCTGGTAGCGATAATTTTAGGCATGTGCATGTATGCATGTGTTATAAATAAAGTTGTATGTACATGTGTATCTATACAAATGAATATTATACGCGTAATTCGCAGAACAAAAGTAATTGAATGTCCATTGGTATTTCTTTGTTGTTTTTAGGGCGAGTGCCCTGTCACACGAGTGTGTGACCTTCATATGAAAATGTTGTGCAACAAGTTTTAGCATTTGTTGTTGCTCAACTTTCTATGAGCACACATACACATACATACATACATTTAAACTGTTTTCATTTACCAGCTGCCTATTGAATGGGGACAAGGTAGTTTCCGGCATTGAGTTTTCATTGACTCGCAGGTATTGTCGCAGGTATACACACAAACATATATATACCCATACTTATGTATATACATATGTTGACAGCATTGTTGCTTGTCTTGTAATCTCGGCAACAACTGAAAACAGCTGTTGGAAAAGCAAAACTTTGAGAGCCTGATACATTTAAGAAATTGCGAATATCTATTAAATTAGACCATTTGGTTATTATTTAGTTTAAAAGCATGTATTTTAGAAAATTAAAAATTGATCACTTTCTAAATCTCAATAAAGCCTTTTCCTTTTAAGATTATTTAATATTTATATTAAATAACATTTTTGAATACTATTTGGACTTTGTGTTTCTTTGTCTATTTCTTGATAAGCTGGCCTTCAACGTACACACTTAAATTGTGTGAGCATACTCTGACATTGTTACATAGCGTAAGGCATATCAAACATAGAAATGCACACGAAATTTAAAAATACAAAAACTATATATAGGTATGTTTAAATAACCTTCCCAGAACTCTACACAATATGTGATAAGAAACAACTCTACACATTTGCTCTTTTAAAAATTCCCCCGTTGGGTATTTCAATAGTGCAATATCTGACAACAGTTAATTCTTTTTTATTTGCTTATTCACCAGCTGAGCGCGTGCAAAGCTTTTTTGTTTTTGCCAGCACAGCAACAATATATATTTATTTCGTTGATTGCCAAACAGGTTGGAGACGAAAGCTTTTGAAGCCAACGAAATGTATGTATATTTCATGCTATTCAAACATGGCATGTGCACATGAGTAATGCCAGCCAGCCCCCAGAAAGTTGTGTACGAAAGGTCAACATACAAATTTTCTATTGGTAGCACCTGTAAAAAGTTTCTTAAGCTCACAATAAATTTCCCACCCTATCACAAGTATGACCCATGACAAGTCATTTGCTTTGTCTTTGTGTGACTCACCTTTGCCTGCTGCTTTCTTATTGCGTCGTGACATATTGATGCTTTTGTTGTTGCTGTTGCGTTGCTCGCTAGAACCACGAATTTTGTGTTTGGATTGGCTTTCGCTCTTCTTGACTACGATCGTTGTTGTTATTGTTGTTGCACGCACACACACGCAAGCACAATCCCCGTTTGACAATGTCCTTTTGAACGCGCGAGCGATTGAGTGAGAGAGAGTCTACACAAAAAGTCTACACACACGAGTTTGGCGGCAACTATTGGCGGTACTTGCACGTGCTTCTTGCTTTTATTGATTTTCTATACGTTGGGCGTTCAGGAATTTAGGTTAGAATTTTTGTTGGTGATTGGATGAGGCGAGAGTTCTTTTTTTATTTGCTTTGCTTAAATTGCAAGATTCTTAATCAAGATGCAGCTATGCAAAAGCTTTTATGTTTCCAATATTGTCTTTGTTGCTGCGCTTGCTGTTGCTGTTTGTTGCACAACACGCGTTTGGAAATGTTGATAACTTTTACTGAACTGAATGATGTTGACTTGAACGCGCGTTTTATATTTATACACTTGTGCTGCTGCTTTTGCTGCTTCTGATTATAAAAATGTTGGTCGTTGCTGTGTGATGACACAAATTTCATGTTTAATTGAAATTGAATTTTCTTTAGCGATTTCCTTGGCCTTGAGACTGCTACTGTGTCTGTGACGTCGACAGCGCCGCCTTTTCCGAGGGTTTTAATCGAGAGTTGTGAAATTGTTTGCTTCACAGTTTGTAGCTTCGTTTGCTATTGACTGTTGTTTTCAATATGCACGCAGGCACAGCTTTTTGTTTGATTAGTGTAGCTTTTGGGAAAAGCTCTACGTTGTCGATGAGTTGTTAAAATAATGCAAATAATTAAGCACTTTTCGTATTGCTGAAGTTGACGAAATTATAATGACACATTCGGATCAGTGTTGAGAACTGATTGAAGCTGGATATCGAAATTTATTTATCGAATTTATCAGATTGCACAACTTCGCAATTAGTGCACCTGCGCACACTGTGGCGAAATTAAAATGTACATCCGAATAATCAAAATTAAGCGCAATATTACAAAATAAAATTTTTGATATCTGCAATATTTTGTCTTGACTTTATTTTGATTTTATCGTAACTAAAAATAATTGTATTTAAAATAAAGCTTGTACACGAAATCAGGGTTGATATTTGTGAGTATCGAATCAGCTGTTTGACAAATAGAGCGCCAACTATAAATACAATTAAATTGTAAATAAACAATCAAGTGAACAAATTTTTTTTTATTATCAACTAATTCAATTTTAATACACATCAAAAATATTTCTTTATTATTTATACTGCTCACTATTTGAGCCTTAGGATATGCGTTATTATCGATAATTTAATAAAAAGATAATTTGGTTTTACTTTTGTGGCCAATTTATTTGCTGAAATTACGTTTTATCCTATGTAAATCAATTACTATCAATAAATAGATCATCTACATATATTTGTTAGACATGGCAAACTTATGTTTTAACATATTCTTCAAATTACGATCAACTTTCAGTCATTGGTTTTCAAAAACGTAGTTCAATTGAATCTATTGCAGGAGCACCCAGTATTTGGCATCGATATCGACAAATAACATTTCAATAAGTATCGGAGCTCTCTATAGATATCGATATGTGGTCCCACACACACAATCATTGGCCATAGTATGTTTATTTTTATTGCAAAACGCATTTAAAAACAAGTAGCAAACCGTCGGTTGCTGCTTTATTGTTCGCATAAACAAATCTCACTTCATGCTGATAAGTAGTTCATTATCAGAGATGCTCGTTTGCTACAAAAAAGTAAAATAACAACCAACGAAAGCAGCAATAATAAATATACTGCATTGAACTTCGACTCGAAGAGAACACGAACTTTGTCACTTCAACACACACACGCACATACATACGTATGCAGTCGAAAGCGTCAGTCGTCGATGTGGATGTGAATCAATAACCAAATTCCAGCAACAACAACAACAAAAACAACGACGACGACACCAATCTGATAGATATTTACAGCGTCAGTTTTGGGTGTCTGCACTTGCACAAGTTAATTAGGTAATTTGTAAGCTGCTTGCAACAGCATCAGCGCCATTCACCAGCGTGTCTAGAAAATGTTCAAAATACAAACAAAAATAGCTCGCTGATTGGCGAAGCGATTATCGCTGAACCTTAACCAACAATATCTGTATCTAATCTATAGTTTATGGGTGGCTCAATTACAATTTCTATATTGCAGCAATTTTAGTTGAGAGTTAACCATGGCCAGCATTGAGGAACGTTTCCAGGCCGCCGTTAATGTGATCAAAGGATTACCCAAAAATGGACCCTATCAGCCCAGCATGAGCATGATGCTCAAGTTCTATGGCCTGTTCAAGCAGGCATCGGAGGGCGATTGTTCACCCAAGAAGCCGGCCTTTTGGGATGTGGTGGGCCGCGCCAAATGGGACGCCTGGAATAGCAATCGGCACTTGACCAAGGAGCAGGCGATGCAGCGCTATGTGGAGAGTCTGCAGGAGATAATTGAGACGATGTCATTTACCGAGAATGTGCAGAACTTTGTTGGCAGCCTCGACGGCCTGACCAACATCAACCTGGATGAACTGGATCTGGTGTCGCCCGGCATGCGTGAGCTAGCCGAATCGCATCCCAATTCGCCATTCCATTCGCGCACAAACAGTCCGCAGCATGGCAACAGTGCAAATGGCATTGAAGTTGCAGCTGGGAACACGCCCCCAACTGCCGCGTCCACCGAGACCTTAACTAATGGCCACACAACGCCACTGACCAATGGCTTTACGAGCATGAAGGCAAGCAATGGCTACTCGCCGCTTGATTCGAGCAACAATAACAACTACACAAACAACAGCAGCGTGGCCATTGTGGAGCCATCCGACGATGAGTACGACGATCCCTATGAAACGATGCTGCCCCAAGAGCTAACCCAAGCCATTACGCACAATACGGATTTGCTGCGACAAATCCAGAGCACAGTGGCGAGCATGAACAGCGACATGGCTGCAGTGCAGCAGCGTGTGAACAGCATGGAGCAAACGTTGCTGGAGCTGCGCAATGCCCAGAAAGTGCAAGCGAAGAGCGGACGTCAGCAGCAGCAGCAGCCGGCCTGGTGGCCATTCAAGGATATTTCGCCAGTGTGGTTTGCAATGTTGGTGCTGTGGCCGTTCGTGGTGCGACGGTTGGCGCGAATGGTGGAGAGCAAACGCCGCTGACGGCGCATTAAACTAGCTTAATTGGTATGGTAGTTAAATTGTAAGTAGCAAAAATTATTACCTAGAGGTCTGCAAAGAGAATCACACTCGAGTTGAATTACATTGAATAGGAAACCAAGAAGGTGCACTCGAAAAACTCAACTGAATGAAAAGAATTGAATGAGTGAGTACGCGGCTAAACGAGCGCATAATATAAACAGTTCCGTCAAACGAAGTCAACATTCACTGCCTAATACGAAGATAGGAAGTGCTCTGGGCTTTGCGAAATTCTTCTTTTGTTTAGTAACTCGCACTTATTTAACTGACCGACTGAGCTCGCTCTCAAATTCATACTCACTCAATTCATTGTATGCCACTCACAACACATTCAATCCATTACGAATGCATTCAATGTTATGCTGAGAGCGTAGCCATGCAGACCTCATATAAAATATTTATACATTTACTGAACTCATTTAATAATTATATCCTTTCGCTTGCCTTGCAGATATTCACGGTTATGGGCACGAGCTTTGTGTGGCTTGATTTTTTTCTCGAATGCTTTGCACATCCTGTACAGAGTTGGCCTTGTATTTAGTTTCTTAAGATTTAACCAGTTGCAATATGTATATTTTATATATTATTATATGTGTTAGTTGCATGTAAGCTTATGTGTGGCACATTCCCATTCCACCCACCCACATCCAAACGCCAAGATCCCATCAATATTTTGTGTTAGTTTGTAAGCCAAATGTTTTCTTTTGTACATTTTGCCCAGGCTGGGCGCGCTTTTGCCTTGGCCCATAGAGTTGCCTCTTCGTTTTTTGTGCAGGGACTGCGGCAAATGGTTGTAAAATAATTGAAGCGAACAATTTGATTTGTTGTTTAATATAATTTTTGTAATAAAATCATGTAAAATGCTGATTATCACAATTCATAACTGTTCTTTGTGGGGAATGAGACGTTAGATCTGTGGCTGGGCTGTAATGCGCAAATAGCTCTTGCCGGATGGCACTTCGATGGTCTCAATGCCCTTGGGAAATAGCTTGGGCACATCCGCAGCCTGCACGGAGGGCAGCACCATGCACTGGCCGCCCTGCTTCCAATCGGCGGGCGTGGCCACGCTCTTTGTCTGAGTCAACTGCAGCGAGTCAACAACACGCAGAATTTCACTGCGAATTAAAATAGATCAATCAATCAAAGTTTACATTTTAGATTCCAATTGAAACCCACTCGAAGTTGCGACCCGTTGTAGCTGGATACAGAATGGAGAGACGGAGCTTCTTCTTGTTGTCAATGACGAAGACTGCGCGGCAGGTGAGCGGTATGCCCTCTGCACTGAGCTCATCCTTGTCCAGCATATTCAGCTTTACG
This sequence comes from Drosophila arizonae, assembly GCF_054131065.1. Classification (NCBI taxonomy): domain Eukaryota; kingdom Metazoa; phylum Arthropoda; class Insecta; order Diptera; family Drosophilidae; genus Drosophila; species Drosophila arizonae. Next base: position 24,596,708 of record NC_142923.1, on the reverse strand, counting down.
GCTAATTCACGCTTATTATCCGCGATAATGGGATAATCAAAGCTGGACAACTCTACCCACAAATAAAAACATTTCATATTTTGCAGCTAATCAAATTCAACCCAAACTCACTGGCATAACTCTTAATGTCCTCAATCCAGGCATTATGCGATTCTGCTGTGTCACATGACAGCGCAATTGGCTTAACGCCTCGCTTCAGAAACTCCGGCATTAGCTGAGCAACGCGGGCCAGCTCCGTGGTACAAACGGGCGTGAAATCCGCCGGGTGCGAGAATAGGATGGCCCAGCTATCGGCCATCCAGTCATAGAAATCAATTCTGCCCACATTTGTTTGAGCCTCGAAATTGGGAAACTGGTCGCCAATATTTAGTGGTTTGTTCGACATTTTAAGAAATAGTGTAAGTAAGTAAGTAACTAAAACGAACGAAGAGCTTATTAAAAACGCAACTGCAGCTGTCCAACTCTCGATAGACAGGCTATCAAATTGAATAGTCAAGTAAACGCGCTTTTAAGCTATCGATAGGTTGTTCGTCTAGCTATCGTATCTATCATTGGAAGTCTAATCAACAAATAAAAGTGAACAAACAATTTTCAACAACAAACAATTTAAATACACATAACCAACACAATAAGCAACATTTCGATCTATCAAATTAAATAATTCAAACTATCGATACCACTGGTCGCATCTCTTGCGATTGGTAGTTATCGTGTCTATCATTGAAAGGCTTATCAACAGGGCAACAAAAATAAACATATTTTCACACAAGATATCTGCAATCATACCGAGCACGTCAAGCAACTTTCCTGATCTTAGCATCAGCGGACGCCAAATGAATCCTCCACCTCCGCCACCTCCTTCAGCTCCAAGCGCCTCAGAGCCGTTTCGAATAACAACAAATGCACCGCAAATGCTCGATGCAAACTTAACCCCCGGACGACGAAAGCTTCAGAAGTGGCTGGGCCGTGTCCTGCGCATCGTTATAACGGATGGGCGTGTTTTGGTTGGCTTCTTCAATTGCACAGATCGTGATGCAAACATTGTGCTGTCCATGTGCGCCGAGTACTTGGTGGAGGGGCAAGAGCCTCGGCTGCTGGGCAACGTGATGGTGGCCAAGAAGCATATCGTCTCGCTGAACATCGACGAGCCGCGGACATCGACAATTCTTTAAGCCATTCATACAAATTCTGTAAGCATGCAATATTACCAAATGCAATACATGCAATACTCCTACAGAGAGCCCAAAAAGTTATCCTACAGTGTTGTCGCTCCGCTGAACGCACTTCAAAAGTCGTAGATAGGTCATCAAAAACAAAGGCAAAACCAATTGTTGGATATACACTTCTTTAAAAATTTAAATTTTCTATATATAAACAGTCGAAGGGGCAATGTTTTTAATAAAAGATATACACAAAAAATTAATTATTTATGCAAAATATTTAATATGTGTAATGTAAATATTTACATATATATTTCATGGAATATAATAATATTTATGTATATATATATAAATATAATAGTACATATCTACATATTTAATTGAACTACTGTATTGTCCTCTGTTTTGTTTGCTTGCCCCGTTGAATTGCAAAACATTGCGTTGCCAACTACTATTTTCTCAACCGAATGAGCTCAATAAACCACTTAATATTTGTATATAATAAATAAAATAAAATAAGAATAATAAATATAGCCAATAATTTGATAAATTGGTATCAAAATATGTATTTTAATGTACATGCATATACAGAGATTCAAACTGTTTACATATACATATTTAGTTGAAAATCAGCTGCGGTTGTAGTATTTTTATGCGCTTTGTCATTTTTTAGTACATTTCGTGCGCTCCGCCTTTAACAAAGCAACAACTAAATTGTTGGAAAAAGCATTAATAATGTCAACACAGCAGTAGAGCAATTAATTGCTAAAAATCAACACTCAATTGAACACCAATCAGCGATGGATTTCACGACCTTCGTTAAGCCTTCAAATGGTGGTGCCACCGAAAGCGACGACACAAGCAAATTGCAATTTTGGAAGCATGTGAAATACATTGAGAATCATGGGAAGCAGGAGGACGACTATGAGTACTGCATGACCGAGTTCCTGCGCATGTCGGGCATCTTTTGGGGCGTCACAGCGTTGGACATAATGGGCCAGCTGGATCGACTCGATCGTAAGTCCATTATTGAGTTCGTCAAGCGCTGCCAGTGCCCGGTCAGCGGCGGCTTTGCGCCCTGCGAGGGTCACGATCCGCACATGCTATACACGCTGTCCGCCATCCAGGTGCTGGCTACCTACGATGCGCTGGACGTCATCGATTGTGATGCCGTGGTGCGTTTCGTGGTCGGTCTGCAGCAGCCCGACGGCAGCTTCTTTGGCGATAAGTGGGGCGAGGTGGACAACAGGTTTAGCTTCTGTGCGGTGGCCACGTTGACGCTGCTCAAGCGCATGGAACAGACCATCGATGTGGAGAAGGCGGTTAAGTTTGTTATGTCGTGCTGCAACCAAACAGATGGAGGCTTCGGCTCCAAGCCAGGCGCTGAGTCACATGCAGGTGAGTCACAGCATGTTTTTCAATGAACAGTCATTAGCCGTAATTCCTTGCAGGCCTCATCTATTGCTGTGTGGGCTTTCTCTCCCTCACCCATCGGCTGCATCTGCTGGACGTCGACAAGCTGGGCTGGTGGCTCTGCGAGCGGCAGCTGCCCTCGGGTGGACTTAATGGTCGCCCCGAAAAGCTGCCCGATGTCTGCTACTCCTGGTGGGTGCTCTCATCGCTGACGATTATGGGTCGCTTGCATTGGATTAGCTCCGAGAAACTGCAGCAGTTTATACTCTCGTGCCAGGACACGGAGACAGGCGGCTTCTCGGATCGCACGGGCAACATGCCCGACATATTCCACACGCTCTTTGGCATTGGTGGCCTCTCCCTGCTGGGCCACCCCGGCCTGAAGGCCATCAATCCGACGCTCTGCATGCCCCAATACATCATCGACAGGCTGGGCATTCAGCCGCAAGTGCTGAATCAGGCGTGAAATGCAGCAAACCTGATGATATTAAGACAAAAGCTATAGCCAATGTTAAATGATTAATTTATAGAACAGATACCTTAAAGAGCCCAAAAACAAATCGTACGATTCTAGTAAACAATGTCAAAAGTTCATTTCTATATTAGCTACACTTTACTTCTTTCAACAATTAGCGCTTGTTATGCATTTATATCTCAATTTATATATATTATGTTCTATTGTTTTTTGATAAGCAAGCCGTGTAAACATCTTTTTATATTTGTAATATAATAGAGTAAAAAGTTAATAAAAGACACTATTTTTATGATAGCATGCAATTAGAGATCGAGAAGAATTTAAATACTTACGGTTTCTAAAAAAGTTTTTAAAATTTACAGATGTAAAAAACCTGCCTAAAATTTATTTTTTTATTTCTTTTGCAGCAAGAGAACCTCCAAATGTATTTATGAAAATAACTTAAAATTTTGTAACTAAGAAAAATTTCTTGAAATTAATTTATCAATTTAACAAATTTTAATTTTATATTTATTTCAGCTAGGGAAAAGTCTTAAAATTCAGATTTAAAGCAAAAATGCTTTGATTATTTTAGTTATCAATTTTAAAAATTGATATTTTATTGCATTTATTCATTTACCAATTTAATATATTTTTATTTTGTCGCAAAATGTGAAATCCTAAAATTTGTAAGTAGAGATCGAAAAGATTATATAAATCCGTATACAGTTAAAATAATTCAAACCAAATGAAATTTTTATTTCAATGCAAAAATAATATTATTTTAAAAAAAATTAAATAATTTAGATTTATATTTAAAACAAAAAGCGTAAAATTTTGCGACTTGATTAATTTTTGTTTTATCGTAGCAAGCCAGATCCTAAATTTGAAGAATAAGTAAACAATTCTTTGTTTAAAAAAAAAAACTACTTCAATTTCATTTTCCAATTTAACAAACTTTTTATTTTATTGCAAAAATAAACTAATTATTATTTTTTATAACTTGCATAGCTTCCAATTCATTTAAATGTTAAAACAATTCTATAAATTAGATATGCATGCAGAGATATATATAGTATTTACATATAAAGGTATGTATTTGAGTCTAAAACCTAGCAGGGTGCTACGAGCTTATCGCAGTTTACGTTTGGTTACACACAAAATAAACAAAAATTTGGAATTACAAGAAAAGGCAAGAGAAAACTACAAAGAAACAAAGTCAAGTGCGGCCCCTACACGAGTTAAAGCTAAATGAATTTGCGCTTTCAATTAAAGACAATTGAAATGAATTCATAGCACATAAATATTTTAACTGGCTAGCAGATATATAGACTATATAGTTCAGTAAATGTGTGAGTGTGTGTGTGTAGTATACTTCGATGCACGTCTAAGGCACTCCATAAACAATTTCAGCTATATATATACATATAATATATATATATATCTACAGACTAAGTGAAGAAGAGAACTAGGAATTATTGAATTTCTCGTCGCTGGTTAAGACATTATAGGCACAGCCCAAGGCCCAAGAGATTTCATGGCCATCAATCTTCTTGTAGAGCTAGAAGAAAAGGCATATATAAATATACATACATATATATTACATTATATTGTAATCAATTTCCCAATCTACCTTAATCTTCTTGCCATCGTTTAGGCCAAATCCTTCACGTAGCAGCACCGATATGAAGGTCAGGTCAAAGCACATGAAGGGCTGCTCATCATTGGGTATGGCACAGATCTCTTGGGCCTTCTTACGATAGGCCTCCACCGTCGTCTCGCCGCCCGCTGTCGGATCCACCAGACCCGATTCGATGGCGCGCTCAAAGTAGTAGCTAAACGCCGCCACCGCATGCTGTTTGAGCGTGAAGGGTTTCGGCTTGACCAACGGCATCACCTTGCTCTTGACCAGCTCCAGGCAGGCCTCGAAATCAACCACTGGCTGCTCGGCGCTGGATTTGCTGTTCTCCTTGCCGCTCACTTGGTACTTGACATTGCCATAGATCCAGGTGCGATTGGCAATGATGGGATTTACGCAGATGCTCTCCACAAATGTCTCCTCAGCGCTGTAGCCCTTGGTGAAGACGGCATGTCGGGCGGCCATGAGACCCAGGCCGAGATAGCTGTGCGTGAACACATTGATCTTCTTGTTGGAGGTGATCACCTCATGCATGTACTTGTCGTAGACGGGCACCTGCTCCGGGTCTGTGGGCGAGAAGGTGACCTGAGTGCTGCCGCCGCCCAGGTCCAGGGCGGCTGCCTGATTCGTCTTGGACAGGCGACCCAGCAGGAAATTGACAGTGAACCAGCTGAAGATGCCCTCGTCCGTGCCGTCCATGATCTCAACGGCATCGATGTCCACGCTGAACTCCGACTTGGCGAACAAATCCCGCACTGCATTCAGCAGATTCTCGGCCTTGCTCTGGGGCAGCAAACGCAGCCCAGCCGTGGCCTTCAGCACCAGCGGCGTGGACGCCCAATGCTCCTTGGGTATGAAGGCACGCGCCTCATCCAGCAGCAGCTTGATCGAGTGTGCGCCCTCGTCCGGCTTATCCGCGAACGAGCTGAGTCCCGGCTTGCGCTCCTTGAACAGCTCCTCGTAGAGCACCAGTTTGTTGTCAATGAAGCTGCGATTGAATTTGTACGCCAGGACGCGGCTGCCCGTCGAGCCGGCATCTATGATCGCGGCGTATTGGACCTTGCTGTAGCCCAGCTTGGAGGCGAGACGGGCCAGATATGGACTCGCATTATCCGAGGCGAGACCTGAACCAGATTGCGATTTTTGTTGTTGTTTGTTGTTGTATGAGCGATAGTTGATGGAGACAGTGGGCAGAACAGAGGATTTGGTTAGATTTGATTGGGTTGATTTAGCATAAAACAATTGATACACACCAAAGACAAAGAGCAGCAGGACAACAGAGACAACCAAACATAGAAATGAGACTTTGAGGCCACTGGTTACACCGCCGCGTCCATTTCCGTTTCCGGCGCTGGGGCTGCCCTTGCGTCGATTTTGCTGCGACGATTTGTCATCGCTGGCCAGCTGCAACATGAGAATATAAAACACATTAAACAACTATTCGACAACAGTCAATGAAATATACAAATGCATATGTGTACATATGTACATATATGTGTATAATTTAATGTCGCTCTAAAATTCTCTACCAGCTTGTATTCGTATCTCATGTCTGTGCGTTTGCTGTCTATAAATAACCAGCATTTTCCTTAAAACACATGTTGCCAGCTGCCTCAATTGTTTGTTTAGTTCAATTCTTTCTTTTCGGCCGTGAAGAGCAACGTATGCAATTCTTTCGACACAAACAATTTCGACTTCTTATCTGTTATTTGGCAATGTTGTTGCCGTTTATCGGCAGCGAGGGCTGTCAAGTATTTAACTATCGATAATTTGTGCTGCCAGGGCTGCACATGTTCATTGAGGTTTGCTGATGTGTTTTAGAACTTTGTTTTATTTGTGCTGCTTAGGCAATGGGAAAAGTGTTATATGCTTTGCCTTTTAGATATTTGTTATACGCGTGTATTTAAGCCACTTTTAAGAGCGTTATACAATTAAATTATATTAATTTGCAGATACTTATAACTAATTTTGACTTTATTTGCGTTTAGATTTTATTTATACCTCGTAAAAAATGTTATACGATTTGTTAGCTCTTACAGGTTTGTTATACACCTGTATTTGAGCAACTGTTGAAATGTATATATAGTATTAAAATTAAATTGAATTTATTTATTTATTTTTATTTTTATTTATTTATTTATATTTTTTTTTTGTTATACTTTGCTGTGTCTGAAATCTTTGCTAAACCTGATTTGTTAAGTAGTGTTATATTCCTTAGACGAAATATTTTTGTTATACAATAGTTCCCCTAATGTATATTTCATATTTATAGAAGTCCCACCCATACTTTGTATTGAGGTCTTACTCTAGACAAACTATTTCTATCATTTGCTTATAACGATGACTACGCATTTATTTCATTCACTCGCCGCTGATGAAACTAAAAGCTTTGGCTTTGTATTTTACACATGGATTTGTATTCTAGTCTTATCTTATATTTCTATATATAATATACATGCATGGAATATTAGTTATATTTTGAAATTACAACCATGTTAAGCAACTTAATAGTCATGCTAAATTTCAATTTTCTCTAGTGCTCCCTGTGAAGGTTATCTTATTGACCGATAAGATATCGTTTGTTTAACTTTCGAGTCTTTTAGCTTGATTAAATATTATTTCTGAAATGGCAACGACAGCAGAGGAGAAGATGTCGGACCAAACAAACTCACCAAAATTCCCATTAAATTATTTACACAAATGTTTCAAGCTCAGCAAATAAATTAGCACTAAAAAAACAAAAAGAAAACAAACAAGAGGCTAGAAACTATTACAGACGGCAAATGTAATTATATAAATGTGTATATACTATCTAGTATATAGGGTATATATAAATACATATCACTAATTTACATGTCAATTGCATTGGCAATGCTTAACAAAGCGCTAAATTGCTACTCTGTGCGACCGTTGGGAATGTCGCCAGGTGCGCTGAGATGACGGCGCCTTCTAATCGATACAATTATAAAACACTTAATAGAATTTATTTATATGTATGTATGCGTATAGTATGTATGTATATTTTAAGGAAATTAAAAATTGATAACCAAGACGTGACTAAACAGGATTCTCGCTTCGGCCAAACATTTTTCGTATCGCTTATCTTGAGCCGTGCATAATGTGGGTTAATATGCTTTGAGTGTTTCACTTATCAGTCGGGGAGTAAATAAATAACTCTATTGCAAACTATTTCACCATACGTTATGAATATAACGGCAGCAAACAGTAGCACTTAAAAATATCTTTATGATTGAATTCGTTCGGTAACTCGATTTTAAAGTCGACTTCAGTATTTATGTGTTATTTTAGTTATGAAATAATATATAATAATTTATTATAATATTTATTATTATTATTTATTTATATTCATTTATTAATTTTTTAGCTAGCCAAAAAACGTAATGAATTTTAGTTTAAATATATTACGAATATTTTATTTATTCGAAATATATGTGTATATAAAAAACAATGAATTAATATTGTTAAAATTAAATTCATTTAAATTGAAAAGTTATTTTTTAGAGTAAAGTAGATATTATTTATATTTATATTTTTATATGTAAAATATATATATTTATATAAACAAATATAAATATATTTATATTTGTATATACATACATATACATATTCAACTATGTGCTCAAATTTATTGCCCCATAAGGGTTAAGAATCGTATATCAACCAGTTTTCCCCACACACTACATTTTCCTTACGATAGAAAGCAATTTATTTTCTACATTGAACTATCTCAAATGCTCGCATCAATTTAACGACCTTGCGGCGAGTGAAAGAGAAGGAGAGAGAGAGAGTGAGTGGGTGAGAGCAAAATGCAAAAAAGGTGAGGCAAATGAAAAACCTGCTGATTCTCATATGCCGGAAGCAAACGAAACGCAAATTAAAACGGGCCGCGCGGTCAAAGTTTGGGTTGACTAGCTAAATACGCCAATAGAGGCATATACTGACATATATAAAAGTATAATCAATATTTCGAATGTAAATAAATCAATATTCAGTCATATTTAACTTGTTAACAACCATCAACATAAAGACAGCTCATTTAGTCTGTAACAGATTTTGCTTTTACAGTGTTATACTGTGGTAACTGCTCTTTTACAGTAATAATAGCTGTTATACTGACATATAGCGGTCTCAAAAACTATATGGTTTTATATTTAGCTTATTTCGGCTCCATTCTGGCAACTGTATTTCTGCAAATATTTTGCTCATCTCTATTTACAAAGTACTAAAACAACACCTGTTGCACGTTTGCGTGTAACAAACACAAAGGCTCTCAGTCAATGTAATAAGCTAATCGTTTTAGGTCAGTTTAGCAATTAAATTTTTGTATCTTTATTATTCTTTATCCATGTCTACCGCCAACTGTTATATTCATGAAGCTTTAGATCATTTAGAACAAATTACTTAGCTCACTTATGCTGCCTCAACTTTAAAAACCTACATGTATCAACTTTAAAGTTCAGTTGAATCTTTAAATTTAGATCAGCTATGTAGATCAGCTGTTACTACGTACATCCAACTGTTATGTTCGTGCCCTTAGATCACTTAGAGCAAACTATGTATATAAGTTGTGGCTCATATTCAACTGTAGCACACTTAGGTCCGCTATGCAAATAACTTGTTGCTCATATCTAACATTAGTACACTTTATAAACTTAGATCAACTATGCAGATCAGTCTTTTGCTCATCTCTAACACACTTATACTATTTGCCGGGCGCACGCAGCAACAATTGAAATTGAACATCAATTAAGTATGTAAATAAACTTGGCACACTAAATGCGAAGTATTTGCTTTAATTTCCGTATCAGTGTATGTTTGTATATATGTATGTGTATAAACGCGCCGAAATTAGCATTTGAAACAAATGTAACAATGCCCTTTAACCTTTGCCTACCTTTCTCTTTCGCACATCGGTGTTTGTCATTGTACTAAATTTGTGTAAACTCTTAATAGGCTTTATTCACTAACACATTCGGTAATTTATTTTTTTGGCAATCAGTAACGGTTCATTGGAGCGCTGAAGGGTAATTTGTTTTTACAGCTAAAACTACGAGCAATTAAATAGCACCAACCACCACGTCGCGCACGAAATGGCGTACTAAATTAAACTAAAGGCTGCCAAACAGCTGTTGTTGTTGATTTGAAGCAGTGTTTGAAGTGTCGAATCAGTGTTGTATAATACTGTTTTTTGAATTAATGGTCACCCTCACAAGAACCAGTTGATAAGCGGCACCCCAAAAATTTTAAGTTTGATTACTTCCTCTTTTTATATTAGTTTAAAAACTTTTATTTTGTTATATATAGGAAAGCAATTCTCATTTAATTAACTTCAAAAAAACAGCAAAACATATTTATTCAAATTCTTGTCGATTGAAATGGAAATCATTAGTTGGTATTTGTTTATATTGGTATTTTTTGGGTATTATATGGTTCGCATACCTCTGGTCACGCTGATTTTTTGTTTTCTTTTACTCTTCTCAAGTACGGTATTGTTTTTTTTTTTAACTTCTCTGTCTGCGGTCACACTGCGGTTAGTACCAAAACAAATGCCGTTCGGAGAAGTTGCGCGCGTGCCTGTGTAACGCCGCAAGCGTTGTGGAAAAAAGTGTTTGTGAGAATTTCGTTTCACTGTGCAAAACCAGTAGCAATAGCACAAAACCAAAATAAAAAGTAAATAAATGAAATATTTATAACACCAAATTTTTTCAAATAATTGCATACATGATAATAACGGCTAAAAAAGATCATTTGTTGTGTATGTTTTTGAAGCAGAATCAGCCGTCCATCGAATAAGAGTGTGTGAGTGTGAATGAGTGTGCATATGTATGAGTTCCAGCGTATGCGTATGCGGAATTGTAAAATGCAAGCGATCGCATTAAAATAAGTTGTACATAAATTAAGTCAAAGGTGCATAAGAAACAGATCGAAAAGCCAAATGTTAATTCACGCAGCGTAAAACAACAAAACTACAAGTCCAAAGCTGCAAATGTGGGGCCGTGCGTACGTGTGTGAGTGCAAGTGTGCGTGTATGTGTGTGTAACGACGACAAGAGCGCAATAAGATAAAATTGAAGGTTATTCTCTGAAAAAAAAAAAACAAGTGCCTGTGTATATGTATGACAGAGAGAAAGAGCGAGCGGGCAAGAGAGAGAGAGAGTGAGAGGCGCAGACTAAAATAGGGAGAGCGCACGCTCACTCGAAGAAAGCAGCGCACAAAAGCAAATGCTGAAAATGTCAATAAACTCTGCAAAGGTGAGGAAAAACGCAACGCAAGAGTAGCTTGCCAGTGGCAGAGGCAGAGGCAGAACCAGCGACAGCGGCAGAGGTAGTAGCAGAGGCGGCGCTCTGTTGCCGTGTAAAATGAAACCCAGAGCAAGAGCAGCAAAGAAAGCAGCCAGCAAGCAAGTGCAAAAAAGAACAACCCACACATAGGCATGCACACTCAAACATACACACATGCATACATACAGACACATACACACGTACACGTACGTTTATAAAGAAAGCGCACGTACGTGTGATTCTTATTGGATGGCGTTGCAGAAATAAAATCTGGTTTTGCGCTTGCAGCTTCCGCGTTGCAACTTCAACAGTTGCCGTTTTTCAGCATTTTGTTTATTTACTTTTTGTCAATTTGCTGTGCACGGTTGCTCGTTAACTCACACTCGCACACACACATGCATACACAGCGACGCTGAATATTTAATTTACCGTTAATAATTCACAGGTAAAAAGAATGAAATAATATTTAAAAAAGGAAACAACAACAACAAAAAACGGCGTTGTGCAATAATATTACCGTTCTCGTTATTGTGCAAATATATTTTATAAATCCACTTTTACAACAACAACAAATGTCTGATAAATTTGCATAAAAAAGAAAATGTAAAACATGTGTATAAAATAATGTAAAAAATTCTAATAAATTAATAAACAACAAACAAATAATGTATGCAAATTAAATAAAAAATATATACACGAAATTAGTAAACAGCTAAATAAATATTAAAAAACAATTTATAATTAAGTGAGAAACATAATTCTGACTTCTGTGTAACATGACTACACCTGCTTTTAGGGAATATTAAAAACAAATCTTATTAGACTGAATATACGCCCAATTGGAATACTAAATTTACAATTTTGAATGGTAAGTGAGAAATGTTTTATAAATTAAATTTAAGAGGGGAAATAAACATTAAGCTTTTGTTGAAAATTGCATACATATTTGATCATAATACCTCTACTAGTGATTTTCTTATTGGACTCTAGTTAGACATGTAAATAAATTTGAATATATAATAATCGATACTCCAAATTCTAAGTTAATCGATTGTCGATAGTTTACAAAAGTTTTCAGTAATGCTAAACGGAATGCTGGATTGTTAGATTATTGTGGATATATACATATATGGAAATATATATATATAATCTTTTTGCTTATATCCATATTTTGTTGGACTCTCTTTGCTTTAATCTTGAACTTTTGCTGCTGGGCCCTCAGCCAATATTTCCGCCCACTTATCGCACATAACCACTTGAGCATTAACCACAAGCCTCTTCAACGGGTCAGGCAAATGAAAACAATTTAATTAACGCCCAATTGCGAGGGAAACGTTTGGCTGGGAGCTGGGATCTGGGAGTCGCAGCGATCCGATCCAAGCGATGCGAGCCGAGGTCCACACTTCAGTTGAAGCAGCGAAATGTAACGGCGCCATTGGTCACTTGAACTACTTTCATGTGGGAGCTGACTCATGCGACTGCCGCTCGGATCGGTTCGGCTTGGATCGGATTGGGACGGCGACTGCGGCTGCGTCAACTGCAATTGTGCAGCGGTTGGCCGGAGGCCACCGGAAATTGTTTCCAACGTCAAAAAGCACACGAGTTGTCAAGATGAGAAGAGGAGAAGAGAGGAGGGAGAAGGAGGGGAGAGTGGAGACGAGGCGCAGTTAAGAGAAGCTTTTAACGATGCGGCCCGGGCACGTTTTGAACTCTGCTTCCACTTCTTCCTCTCCTCCTGCCTCTCACTCTTTCTCTTCCACTCTTTCTTCTTCGTCATCTGTGTGTGGCTTGACCTAGAAAAATCAAAGACTTTCGGCCTGTGCCGTAGGTGTATTGTAATCATCATGTTCATAACTGTGATAATGACGTTGTTAATGATCTTGGCCATTGACGATAATGATGTTGGCATCGCATAAACCATTTTAAATGTTGGCTCATTATTATTTTGACTACGTCGCCGTCGCGTTGCGGTTATTGTGTTTATTGGTCGCCTCTGCTGCAGTTGCGCTTTTCACTCATAATGTGTATACCCTGTAAAATAGTGATTTGTTGCTGAGAGGTGGCTAATTTAGTGGCGAAATACATTTATGTGAATATAGACATATATTAAATACATATGTATATATTTTTAAGCAGACTTTGATTTTATAAATAAAGGCATAGTAACCATAAATAGTAGTCTGAGCTTGTTCTTAAAAGCAGCCCCTCTATATTTACTACAGGGTATTATTTAGTCGAGTCAGTTATTGGCTTATTGCTCTGACTTGTTCGTAACTGGGTTTATGTACGGTCTTGGCTTTTATCAGCTAGCGGGAGCAGCTGCAGCAGGAGACTGCTTCGCTATCTATCTCTCTCTTTCTCTTTTACTATTTCTTTCCCCCTCTATCGTTCTCCTTTGGCCAAGGTTGTCGGCAAGTTTTGTAAGTTGATTGGTTTTTTTTCCGACGTTTTTGGAGATGTTTACCCCATTGGCCGCGTCCAATGCTTTGTTTATGTTCTTGAACTCTTTTATTTTTTTTTAAGTGTGTCTAAACGTGGCCTCAAATGTTAATTTACAGCTTTTGCTGTCATAACTTAAGCAGAAGCCGAGAGGATGGAATATAAGCAGCAAGTACAGACAAGTTGAGTTAAGGGCCCGCCATATCGAGAGAAGAGTTTGGAGTTATCGATTAACATGTAGGAATCTATAATGTTATATTGAAGGAACTCTTTAGTTAAACACCAAAAGTGTGGACTGCAGTTAGAGTTAGAAGAAAGTAAATGCATGATATGTTATCGATAACTTATTGATTTAGAATTTGAGCCGAAACTGTCAAAATTCAGTATTCATTTCTTAACTAAATATGAGAATAAAAAATTATTGTGAAAATGCTTGAGGCTATAAGATTTTATTGGTAATGAAAACTACAAAACTGAATGATATATATGTTAATTATTGATATATTGGTCAAATATGGGGTAAATAATATTATTATTTAAGAATAATATTATTTAAGAATAATATTATTTATCCCTAATAAGGAATATACATATCTAAAGTTATCGATCAAAAACATTGATGTTATTTATTAAAGCTGTAAAATGAAATAGAAATAGGCGAAAACAAATATTATTTAAGAATAATATTATTTAAGAATAATATTATTTATCCCTAATAAGGAATATACATATCTAAAGTTATCGAACAAAAACTTTAATGTTATTGATTAAAGCTGTAAAATGATATAGAAATAGGCGAAAAAAAATGGTAAGCTGTAGCTTATCTTCAAAGAATCCAGTTCATTTATCTATTGTTTGGCGAAATCAGAACGATAACGATAACAAAACTATTGTCAGTTATCTGCTGCTAGAACTTTTTAAAACTGCTGTCAATCAGTACTGGAATTTGATTTATTTCCAGGCTTTGTGGCAGTGTTGCGTGTGGTCCAAATTGTATTCGATTATTGTTTCTCAAAAAGCAAAAAAAAATCGAAAGCTTAGTGTGCATTATGTTGTTTGTAATTTGTCAGTGAATGCCATGTCAAATGTCTAATTTGCCAGTTGTTGTAACAACAGCAAAGGCAACAACAACAACAACAAGAACAGCACCAGCAACAACATGAACAACAACAATATCAGCGGCAACATCTTTTGTTTTTGGTTTCGACCATCTGTTAACCGGTTCTCGATACATCCGCAGGCACATATCGATTGTTACATGGCAACATCAGTCGCTCTCTTTCACTCTCTGACTGCTAATTAGCAGTTAACAATTGCAGCATTGACCTCCTCCCATAATTCTTCAGCTGTTGCTGTTGCTATAGCTGGAGCTGGAGCTGTAGCTGTTGCTGTTGATGTAGCTGTTGCTGTTGCAGCAACAAGGTTTTCGCTTTGTTCTATTGTCTCTGAGGCGAGAGATCAAAGCGCAGATACAATAACATGGCAGCAGGTTTACCTTGTTGTAACCTCAAACGGTAAGAAGCAGACGAAGTCAAAGAAACTTGTTGTTGTTGCTGTTGTTGTTGTTGGCTGGCAACATTGTTGCTGAACTGCTGCTGCTGTTGCCATTTGGCTGCAACAGTTGCTGCTGCTGTTGACTTTTTGGCCAACATTGCTTCGCTTTTTATCGTTTGTTGTCTTCTCTTTTTTTTTTTTTGGCTTTTTGTTTGATTTTTGCAACTGCAACTTTGGCAATTGCCATAACTGTTGCTGCTGCTGCTGCTGCAGTTGCTGTTGCTGTTGCTGGTCACCACGGCGCCGTTTCTATGGCCTATGTGTCTGTATAAACATGATCGTTTTGGCCAATTTCTGTGCGCTGCAGCAACAGCAACTGCAACTGCTGTTCGCTCTGCTCCTGCTGCCCGTTAAGCAAGCAGCTGCCGTTGCTGCAACCGCGAAACATGTTGCACAGCAAAAGTTGTTGCTGCTGTTGCAGTTGCCGTTGCCGTTGCTGCTGCTGCTGCTGCTGCTGTTGATGGGTTGTGTAACAATTGTTTCGCACTGCATTTGAACTCGGGCATAAGCCAAGCGGCTTGCATTTAGGAAGTAAATGGGAACTACAAATTGTATATAAGGATACCTTAAATTTTGTAACTCATTAATTTCAATAAATCAATAATAATAAAATAATCAATAACTAATAAAATGTACTAAATCACTGACAAATATTTATATGCTTTGTAACCAATTAAAAATTAAATTTAAATAATAAATTTAATTTTTTATATAATTGTAATATCATCCTTTGAATCAAGTTTATTTTGTAATTGTAAAAAAGATATGCCTCAACAATATATTTACTTCAGGATTTATGAATTAATATAAAACAATGTTAGCTATAATCAAGAATAAAGGAAATACGCTCTAAAAACTGAAAAAGATTCATTTATGAGAAATACTCTCTAGACGTAACGGAATACAAATCTATTATTTTTGAATTATTATTATCATTGAACAAAATTTGCTTTTTCAAGTCTACATAATAGTTAATTAATATAATTATAATTTAATTTTCTAAAAATAAATTTATATATAATATGAAAAGCAGATATACTAAATATGCAATGCCGAAATGTAGTAAATGTGCAGAATCGCTGCTAAACATGTTCTATATAATATTCTCTTTAATATATTCTTTATATGTATTATATAATATATATAGAGAATATATACTAACAAAATTATTTATTTGTACAAACATATATAAAATAATTATGTACTAGATATGCAAAGAACTTATAGTGTATATATTTTATATGATATAAATAGATTGTGTACAAATGAATAGAATACTTAATAATGCAATGAACGCCATTAAAAAAAACATATACTAAATACAAAATAAACATAAATATAGCAAATAAATACTAAATTTATATTCCAATAAATACTTTTCTAAAAGTATACGAATTTATAGTAAATAATCACAGAAAATCTATACCTAAACATATATACTAAAATATACAAAAAAAAAAAAAAAAAAAACAAAAAAAAAACTAACTCCATTCCAAATATATACTAAAATAAGAAAACAACTAATCCGGAAAATATACGAAAAGCAAAAGCCAACTAAATCTTGAATAATTACTGAATATATATAATTTGTTGTTAAACATTTCCCATGGAAATTAGATCTCATATGAAGCATATCTCATTAATGAACATCCATTGTATATTGAAACTATTAAAGAGAAAGGCCTAATCTCTATTTCAACATTTTTATATTCCGAAACTTGAATCAAGTAATGCCTATAGCTCACTTAAATTGCTAATATAGCCATCGATATAAAGGCATTATTTAATTGCTTCCTATGAAAAGATATTAAAGTTTGGGCAGACTTAAAGTGAGCTGTTGCTTGAAGCTGTTGCTACGTTTTGTTCTCAGTTTTGTTGTAAGTTTTGTTTATTTATAACGCTGAAGGTCAGCTAATAAATCGTAGCAGCGCTTAAAGAGTGAGATAGAGAGGGAGAGAGAGATGGAGAGACAGAGAGAGGACCAGAACAACAGCAACAAGAACAAAATTTATGGCCATTAGCCATTTAATTTATGCAAAACAAAAGATGAGGCAGCAGACGCCAGACGTTGGACGGCAGACGGCTGAAGGCAGGCGGCGTCTATTGGCAGAACAAGAAATCGATAAAAATCTCATCAAATTAAAGCAAAACGATAAAAATTGATTGGACCACGGGTGCAGCTTTGAAAGTCTGAAGAAGCGAGAAAAGAGAGCGAGCTCATAAAACAACAACTTTTTTTTTTATTAGAAACTATTCTAAGCGTGGGGAGTCAGTCGTTCAGCACAGCTGAAGTTTCTACTTCTTCTTTTACTACTTTTTGTGTTTTGTTTTTGAATAAACATTGAACGATCTCTGACCCCTCTCTCTCTCTTTCTCTCTGTCGCTCACTCTAAGTTGGTGCCGTCTCTGCGTGTGTCTGGCTCTTTACCTTTACCTTTGCCTGATGACTAATCACTCGAAAATTGCCGCCAGCGAGCCAAAGAGCAAGCGAGCGAGTGGTTTAGCGTTTGGGCTCCAGTTTGTTTGGATTTTGCTTTGGTCCTCTTTGGCTGCTTTGCTTGATTGGTTCCACTCCCTGCCCAAACACACATACAGCCATGTATAAATATATCACTCATACACTCATAGAAACTGAAACGGGTTTCTTCCTGTTTCAGGTTTCTTTTGGGTCTCAGTTTGAGTGACTTTTCACATGACGCATGGCTCATGATGTTTTGGCGCTTAGCTCCTAACTAAAGCACAAGCTGCAGCTGGAACTAGAGCTGGAGCTGAAGCTAAAGCTGGAGTTGGAGTTGGAACTGGAACTGAAGTTGTATAGAGTATAAGTAGTTAGTAGGAGATACATGACCAGCAAAATTTCCAGATATAACACTCACCTTTGATTTATGTGTGAGTGTTTGTTCAAATCTCAAGAGTCACTGCAAAACTTCCAGTAGCTCAAATCATAAAGCAATTCACTTTAATTATTCAAGCACTATCAGCCGAGGGTGGATATAATAACAAATTAGACCAACATATGCAGATTAGAAAAACAAAATAAATAAATAAAATGGAAACAAAATTGTGAAAGCATTGCAAAACAATTGAGTAAAAAAATAATAATAATAATAATAATTGTAATACTAATAAATATTATAAATAGAATGACATTTATTAATAAATAGTAAACTAAAGAAATTATTAATAAAAACATAACCCCAAAATGATCAAAATACAATCTAATCTAATTAAAGAAATAAATGAGCAGAAAATGAACAATAAAATAAAAACAATAAATACAATAATATAACGCATAATTTTATAATAAAAATATAAATATTTTGTTGTAAAGTATGCATTTTAATGTTTTTTTTTATAATTTAATAAATTTTAATTTTAACTTTTTATTATATTTTTTTTATTTCATTGAATTTTAATTTTAATTTCTTGATAAATTAAAATTTAATAAAAATATAAAATGTAGCATAAAAAAGTGTAATAATATACATATCTTTATACTCGAAAATATTTTTATTTTTATTGTATATAATAAAAATATAAAATATGATAATTAATATTTTAATCTAATGTAAAATGCTTTGAAATATAAGAACTCATAATGCTAATAGTAATTTATATTGTAAATTGTTTCCAAATAATAATAAAAATACTATAAAGATTTATTATATTTATATATATATTTTCTTTATTATAATAATTATATATTTTTATTGTAATATGTTTTTTATTACCTTTTTTATTAAAGTGTCATGAAACTATTTACTTTGCATATAATTGAAAAAATTTCCAAGCACATTTTTATTGCCTTTATGTCTCGATGTGTCAGAGAAATATTAATTTTATATGAATATTTCAAACATCTTTATAGATACGATGAACTGGGCTCATCTTTTATGGGTATTTCTATAGATATTTGAGCGTCAGCTCACTACAATATTCGTTTACTTGACAGCGTATATTATATATTTACCTTGTATAAGCCAATCCACAACAGGTGTTTATCAAATGCCGTTTCTGTTGACTTATCTGCCAAATATTTGGCCGATTAATTTTGTTTTTGGTGGCATTTTGCGTTGGCAGACTTTTTCACAGCCAATTAGCGGATACAAAAGTGTACGTAGCGTTCTATCACGCGACCGTTCGTACATAAAGATATATCGACCCGAATATATATATATTATATATTCACATTATATGCGAATATATATTGTATATAAAGAATGCTATCGAAATGCTGTCATGAATCATTTGCCAAACTCATTTGGCCAAAACGTGGCGAAATTTTTCATCAGCTTATATATGTATATCTGTATATATGTTTAATTGCGTGTATATATATTTGAAAAAAAATCGCCTCAAGGTCGTTGCTTGGCTTTCTATAGAGACACACACACTCAAACACACATCGTTCTTTTCTGCTTGATTATTTCATGTGTGTATTTCCTGTTTGAAATGTGCTAATTTATTTATGTACACTTTTTGGAAGGTTTATATGTATTATATATGTTTATTGTATATAGATAGCGATAAAGACAGAACGAGAACGTGTGTGTGTGACTGAGAGACAGAGTAAGAGAGAGCAAGAGAAACGCAGTCAGTTACCGGCATTGTCAACCTGTCGCCTGATTAAATTGACAAATCGACAAATTGATGGACGTTCTTTGCCCACGTATAATTCATAATCAAATTTCGCCTATACCTTATCTGCTTTTCATTGTATTTTACATGCTTCGGGCAAGAGTTGAAGTAGGTCAATTATTATTCCATCTATCAATCCATCTCTAATACAGGTCAACGTCGATTGCCAAGATTTGCAAAGAAATACGAAAGACATATGAAGAAAGCAAAAGAACAACAAAAAAAGAAAAAAACAGATTATCATTCAAGAATCTGTATACTAGAAAGCTACAAGTCACGAGTAGCATGAAATTTCAAGTGATATTTAATTAGTTGCTTTAGTCGAATGATTCAGTGTGGGGAATTGGGTAGTTTATTTATTAACTACTTGCCAGACCATGTGAACTTGTTGAAATTCTACAGATGAAAGATTTTAGAATCGAGAAGAAGGATGAAAACATCTAAATATACTGTTAAAATACTGAAAATACTGTTAATTGTTAATGTTAAAATATTGTTTAAATGTTAAATGGAACGTAATGTAATTTCTTAAAATAATATAATTGTGTTAACATATGGATTGAGTTCAAGATAGACAAATGAATCACCTAAAAATGAATCAATGTTGCAAGCAATCAATCTGTTGCAATATTAGTTATTCTATCTTATCTTAAACCATTTGAGAAAGTTTTTGATGTTTATCTGCAGTTTTAAATAAACAATTAATAAATATTTCTCAATATTGAAACGGCCCTAGAATATTTATTAAAATTTGCTGTCTTAAGTCCTTATCTGAGTACAATCTTTCTACAATAATAGAAATATTTTAAATCTATTGGAAGAGCAAAATTTTATGATTAAATGATGTATTAAAACAAAAAAACAAAAAAACTGGTAAAATATTTACATGTAAAAAAAAAAAAAAAGCTTCTTCATTATAAGAAAAAAAAAAAGGCATTGCAAATATTTTGAAAGAACATTTGCGCCACAAAATCGAGAGTGAAACGAGCGGGAATAATATATGTGTATATATTATACATATTATGTAGCACACTTATTCAACAAGTTGAAACTGCCTCAGGGATCCACTTAAAAAATTAAAAAACGTTTCGCGTATATAATAAGCGACGCCTGTTAATATATATGTTTTCTCAGGTCCTAAATTAAGCGAATGTCCTTCAAAACGTGGCCACAACAACAACAATAACAACAACACCGTCGCATCGACAAAAGGCGGCTAAGAAAATCAAAATTAAGAAGAATACAAAAAAGTGTACATATACATATATACATACACATATATGTATATGTTTAAAAATGTTGATACCTTTTTTTTTTATATGGCCAGGCGTAAAGCAAACGCATTTTGGGCTGCTTTAATCAAAACAAATCAAGTTTGCGAGGCAGCAAAACGAATGAGGGAACAACAAAAACTAAATACATACATATATCAGATTTGTGCAAAAGTGTGGCAACGCGCGTTTTGTCAGACAGAACGACGGACAGACAGACAGAAAGACAGTCAGACAGCGATTCAGACACAGCGCGACGGAACTTAAGGAGCGAGTCGAACATAATTTCAAGGATTTATGTCTTATTCAGCGCTTTTAAAGGTGGCTCAGCACATTGAGAAATCTGAACGAATGGGACAGGCGGGTCTTAAAGCGGTTTGTTTTGATATTTACATCTGTATGTACAACATGGCTAGGTGTAGACGTAAACACATACATAGGCAGATGGTAGTTTAAGATGCTAAGAGTTACGACTTGAAACTGAACTTCGAGCTGAAGATGTATGTATATAACTAAGCTCCTTAATGAGCTGTAGGGTTGAGGCTGATGAGGGCAGGACTTTGAGTTGTTGATCTTGCTACTGAAGTCGGGAAGGTTATCAGATCGGAATGAATGATAATATATAATAATAATAAATGATGGATATAAAGTAAGGATTTTCATAGCATATTTATGAAGGATTTATGGTTTAATGAAGAAAATGTTTCCAAATTATATATTTATTTACTAACTGACTTGACTAAATTGATTATTTATTTTTTAAATAATTTTAAAGATTAAATGTAATTAAAATTATTCAATATATATACTATATTATTATACAGCAAAGAAACCAGATTGTATTATATAAAAAATAAATAAATAAAAAAAATATAATAAGGCAAATAAAAGGTTAATTGATAAAGCGATTGAAAAGCAATTATAATCAAGTTTTTTTTAAGGACTTTTGAGATTTAATAGAAGTTTAAATTGTATGACAAGTCAATCTATAGAACGAGAAGCAATAAAATTGACTGTGTCTGTGTGTGTGTGTGTGTTTGTGTTTGTGTAACCTGTAAGGCTAAGAGAGTTGTCAAACACAGCAGAGGGCCCATTGGCAATAACATTGACAACACTGACAGGCAACAATTTATAAAAAAAGAAGAAAAAGCACAAACACATACATTGACAGCGCCGCGAGGTAGCTAAATGCTCGCCGGGAGGGCGAAGAACTTGCAACAATAACAACAAAACAAAAGGCAATAAAAGCAGCGCGCGAAGAAGATCATTGGACACATTTGCGCACATACACACAACATACACACAGAGACAAAGGTAACTAACATCGAACTCGAACAGCAAACAGAAGACACACAAAGAGCTGAGCATAAAACATAAAACAGAAACGCTGCAGCAGCAGCCGCACACAAGAGCCAGACAAAAGAAAGGCCAAATACGTTCAAACATTGTCAGCACAAGTCGAAGCAGCGACGCGTCGGTGACGACGGCGACGCAGACTGCGATGCGACAGCGACAGCAAAACAGCGACTGCGACGACTTGTTGCCAAGACATAAAAAGCCAAACAAAGCGACAGACGACGACTACGACGACGACGTCGACGCCGATGATGGCAACGAAGAGGAAACACAAGCCATAGTAGGAACAAAAAAAAAGAAATGCGAGAGCCGAGCAAAGAACGCAAGAATAAAAGTAACACGTCATCATGCCTGCCCCTTCGATGGTCGCAGCCAATGCCAAGAACAAGTTGTAAATGAGGCGGCGGAGCGGCGAAGCGGCGAAGCACGGCGAAGAAAGAAACAGCAGCACAAGCAGAAGCAGCGGCAGCAGCAGCACCACCGGCAGCACAACGAAGACTGGCCAGAAGAAGAGGTCATTGGCGGGCATTGACTTTGTCTCGTTGATGACCTTGCCCCGAAAAATGGCGTGGTAAAGCGAAACAAAAAATGAAAAGAAAAATGAGAAATGTAGAAAACACACACACACACGCAAACGCATACGTAAAAATGGGCAGCTGAAAGTTGAGCGAGCGAACCACTGAAATGCATTCGCCAAAGACAAAACGGCAGACAACGCGACAAATAGAGAGTTAGAACAGCAGAGAGTGAGAGAGAGAGAGAGCTACGTAGAGAGCGAATTCTGAGAGCGCTTTATTTGGAGGTGCGCTCGTGCAGCTGGTGACACTGCTGCAGACGGCTGGCTGCAGTGGACTTTTTTTTTGGGCTGGAGAAACTATTAAAACGGAACAAAGGACGAGCACAGAGAGGGACAGACGGATGGGTGGACGGACAAGCGCTGGGCACAGGGCCAAGGCAAATGGAGCAATGACATTGACGTGGGGTTTATTTTATATATGTGTGTCTGCATGCACTCACGCATGCACATGCAAGAGTATAAGTATGTGCATGTGTGTGTGTGTAAACGACATGCATGCTTATGTATGTGTGTAAATATGCATACACTTATTTTAAGAAAGTGTTTGGATTAGATTTCACGTTTTAGCAATGCAGTGATATAAATATACAAATAAATTAGATATGCGTATGTTTATATGTCTGTCTGTATATGTGTAAAATATAGAGTTTATCATCATTAATGTGCAAATCAAACATAAATGAACCCATAGATCTTTTGTATATACTCATAAGCAAGTAAATATTTTGAAATAATTTAATCGTTTTAATATTACCTTTAGAATAAATTTATTATTCTTAAATATAATTATTATTTTTTTTTAATATTCATAAACATTTTTCTCTTTTGCTTTTCGAATAAATTTATATAAAAATATTCTTTAAATATTACTTTCAGAATACATTTATTCTAAAAGAAATTCTTAAAGAATATTTCATTCGAAATGTTTTCTTATTTACCTATGTATATGATTTATGAATTTTCCTATGAGTTATCTGCGATTTTTCATTCAATGATTTATGAGCTACAAAAATTAGTTGAGCTAAAATTTTTAGTACACTAAAAAATGTAAAGACATTCGCTCTTTCCTGCCGGCTATGACAATAACTGGACAAAATAATTCATACTAATAAAATAGAAATTATAAGCATTTTTGCCATTGTCATAAAAAAAAGAGGGCCAAAATGCAGCTACGGGCCAAGTAACAGCAAATGGCAAACAGCAAATGGTGCTGGCTCTGCCTGTGGCTTTGGCATGTGAGCACGTCGTCTCCATTGGCTTTCCCATGACGAGCTGCAGGCAACTTGGTTGGCTGATTGACTGACTGACTGTGGTCTGTTGGTCAAAGTGACAGTCAGTCAGTCAGTGTTGCATTTGCCACGCAGCAAGCCCCTTGAACAAAGTCATTAAGCGATACGCTTCCAAATGCAACTGGCCGGCTGCTCAGCGGCGCATGCAAAACAGCGTTGCCCAAGCAACGAGCCCGACAGCGCACAGTGGTTACGACTACTGTAAAATGTCTGTAAAAATAGACAAAACAAATAAACAGTTCATACAAATAGATAAGGCAACTAACTTGCAGTTACTGCTAATTTATAAATTGCAATTTAGCAATTTTGCAGTTTATCAACTTTACAATCCATATATAATATACTCTATTTTATCTATGTAAAAAATGAGGTTAATGTTATGTCATATGAGTAATTTTATTTGCTACAATTCAAATAATTAAAAATTAAAATACATATATAAAAAAAAATTAATAAAATACATATATTTAATATGGCATTTAATTGCATTATTTAACTACAGTTTTTATATTTTATTGTAGTAAATCCTCAAATAAAAAAATTATTTAAATAATTTTAATTTAAAAAAATATCCAAAATTAAAAAAAAATATATATATATATGACAATGATTTTTAAATATGAAGTATACTGTTTAATATAAGGAAAGTAATATACATATATGTATCATATAGATATTTAAATAAAAAAAGATATACATAAATTTAAAAATTATTAATTATTATAATAGTAATAGAAAAACATTATACTACACATTTAACAATCATTTTTGTGATTTTGTGATTTTAATTATCATTAAAACATATTTGTTTAAAACATATTTGTTTTAATGATAATTAAAATCACAAAATCACAAAAATGATTGTTAAATGTGTAGTATAATGTTTTTCTATTACTATTATATTTTTAATATATATGCAATATACAAATTTAAAAAAAAATATAAATTAGTAGTTCTAAATTTCTTATTGAAAGAAAAAAAAAATAAGGGGATTAATTAATTAATTATTAATTGTTTTTAAATATAAAATTTAAACATAATATAAAATTTAAAAAAAAATAATTTATTTTTAAATATTCGCCTCTCATTCTACTTTATTAGAAAACAAGCACGAAAACTTTTCATACGAAAACTAGTTTTACTTTTTAACAAAATTATAAACTAATATACACTCCATAATTTGGTGTTATTTTTAAGTGAATTATAAATTATTTTGTATTTTGCCTTAAAACTTAATTGTATTAATGTTAGTTTGAGACACATTTTAATTAGTTTATGATGAAGGCTAAAGTTCAGCATGTGCTAGGCAGGCAGTCGGCACGCAGTTGGCGCCTGTTCAGGCCGCCCACCTCTATCGACGCACTGCAGCCAGAGCTGCAGCTTCAGCTTCAGCTTCAGCCACAAGCCGTTGACTTCTTTTCTAAGCTTTGGTTTTTTCTTGTTCTCTTGGAACTTGTTTCCTCAACCAACGCTGGGTGGGCAATTGGCAGTTGCTGTTGCTGCTGCTGCTGCTGCTGCTGTGGCTGTTGCTGCTGTTGGTGTTGCTGCTGCAGCAGTTGCCGCTGGCTCTTTGCGTGCGTTTAATTAATATCAAGTCAAGTCAAGTTGGCAACGTCGTACGTGCAAACTATATACACATATTAATATATATATATACATATAAGTATGTATATATACTCATGTTCGTAAACGATATAAAAAGGAAAAACGAATTACTGCCAAGTTGTTTTGGGACAAGGTTGTTGGCGATCGCGTTCTGGTCTTGCAGGCCGTTTGGCAGCTGAGTTTCTTGTTTTATGCTGTACCCTGTAATGCAATGATGAATGGGCATGATGACTTGGCATTTTTATCTTACAAATTTGATATTTTGAATAGAAAAATAAACATTTTATTTATATTTTTTTTAATATACAATGGATGTATATTTTATGAATATATTATATATAATGGATATATGTAATGTATATTTCATGTTTAATATATGAATATACGTATTATAAATTTAGGGATATATTTAATATTTCCTATTATGGCTACCCAACACATTTTCCTCTAACAGAATAACAGCATCATACTGAAAACTAAGTTCCATTCCCTCTATTTGCATCCCATTTCTCATTTATCTTACAGAGCATCTATTATTCATCATTTCCCATCCCACTCCGGTTTTTCGATATATATATACATATATATATATATATATATATATATATATATATATATATATATATATATATATATTTTTTTTTTTTTTTTTTTTTTTTTTGAGTAGGCTTGCATTTGGCTTAAGTGCAATTTTAATGCAACGTGTGCGTGCTGGCATTCTTGAGACTCGTACCAGTTAGATAGCAACAACAACAACAAGAAAAGCAACAACTGCAACTGTTGGCCAGACAGCCAGTTGGGCAGTTAGTTAGTGAAACTGTTTGGCAGGTTGTTGTGCATTATTGTGTAATCGATAAACTGGAACGTTGTGTCATTGAAGCAAACAGACTAATGTTGCAAAAAAAAAAAAAAAAAAAAAAAAAAAATTACAAAGAAGCAGAAGAGGTTAAACAAACAATTAAAACAAATACAGATGCTCATCAAATATGTTTAACGCATGAATTGCAATAGCTGAAAGAGAAACAAAATGTGTGGAAATTGTTTCTTAAACAACTTTTAGTTAAACAAGTAAGAAAGCTCTAGTCGAGACTACTCGACTACGAGATCCCCTGAACCCTTGGAGTAATAGCTATTTCAATAATATTTCGCGTCTTTCAGCTTACACAAGAAACACGCACACACACACACACACACACACGCACGCACACACAGGCATACATACACACATACATACACACACATACACACACACATACACACACACACACACACACACACACACACACACACACACACACATACGCAAACAATTACATACATATACACACACAAGCATAAACACGCATGGGCGGCAGTGAGAGAACTTAATTGCTTAATAACTTTTTTTGTGGACATACGATCTTCATGAAACTTTTAGATTATGATTATAACATGGATATGCATGTATTTGTCAAAGCACAAGTCTCTAGTATTCGAAATACGCTTTTTTCAAAAGTGAGGGTGAGGGGGTGAATATAGGGGTGGGGGATAAATTTTAACAAAAACCGAAATTGTATAAATTGCATATAAGCATACCTTAAAAATTTGGAGACTCTAGCAATAGGTGTAGAAGATATAATTTTATAACTGGTTTTCGATAAGGTTTTTTATCGATAAAAAAGATCGGGATAAGTTATCGATTTTTAATGATAAACTTGATGTGCTCGTTGTAATTACGGACATTTAAAAAAAATTTAGCTCTAGCTCTTATATCTTCTGAAATCGACGCGTTCATACATACGGACAGACGGACAGACAGACGGACAGGGCCAAATCAACTCAGCTCGTCGCCCTGATCAAGAATATATATACTTTGTGGGGTCTGCCACGTCTCCTTCTGCCTGTTACATACATTTCAACAAAACCATTATACCCTGATTTCCCATTGAAAATGGGTTCAGGGTATAAAAATATAATGTGATATGGATGTAGCAGTGTTCTTCTTATGAAAGTCAACTATATTTGGTCAAGAGATTTGAATTCAATTTTACAAATCGTGAGCTTCTGATAGAAAGCAGTTGAGATTGGTTGATCTAAGGCTTTGAGAAAATATGTTATACATTATCAATATCAGCATTATCATTATCTACATTAATAATATGCATATTTATAGAAAACCCCAGTTCAGTCAGTATTATTGTTTTCACTTATAATCAGTTTTATCATCATTCATTTATATCAATATTTTTATTAAAAAATTTTGTTAAAATTTTTTTCGTTTTTGTATATAAACTTTAATATTAATATAACACTAATATTAAATTAGACTAGAATAATACTGTAATACCTATGGAACAGAACCTATTTTCCCTGTAGATTCACACATTTATAAATGATATAATATTCCATAGTAATATCTCTAATATCATTTGTATATATACAATTGAGTTTTATTTATTTTTGTTTTTCGCAATAAAAATAATTAGTTTCATTAAAACGCTTTGGAGTTGAGTCGCAAATAAACAGAAATCGAAACAAGTTTCACAAAGCGCAGAAAACAAAGAATCGCAGATATCAACAGAAATCACGACAATACGTCAAAGAGCCAAATGATTTATGGGGGTAAAAATAAAATGAGAATATTATTATTGAAAGAGTGCTAAAGCGGGGAGAAAACACGGCTTGAAGCGGGTGCTGCATGAGCAGTCTTCAATGTATACATATATAACAAATATGAGACGGGATCAAAGGAAAAGACTATGATATTTCTTATATGAAAGAGGAAGCTGGCTTGATGTAGGTTTCATTAGAGAAGAATAAGCAGAGCATTAAACTCTGTTGATTAAGAAAAAATATATCTTGAATCTCGCTCTCTCTTCTCTTATATTATCATGATACTTTGTAAAATATCTAATAATTTTTGGTACATTTACTAACTATTACTTAACATATTTTAGTAACTATATCGCATAGTCTTATACTATATATGAAATAGATAATTTAGTGAGAAAACATAATTAGTTAAGAAGTAAAGTTATAGTCTGTCTGTTAATTGTCTGTAAGAGCATTTTATCTTCGACAGTTCGTAGATAAGTTTTCGTGTTTATTTTTACTTTTTACTTCATTTTTTAAACTTTTTTTTTATATATATATACACGTATATATTTATAAAGAACATTCATACGACCTTGAGGCCAAGACTGTCAACAACAACAAACACAATAAGAACAAACAGCTGGGCAACAGTAGCTGCAACAGCAACAGCAACTGGAAACCAATAATAAATAAGCAAGCAATAGCAGATCAACAACGAATATTAAATACTGTAACAGAGTGAAATTTATTAAATCTGATCTTATAGAAGTCAGGTTATATCAATGTTATTCAGGCAGATTTAAGCAATCCATGGCAGATGGTTAAAAGTTCACAATAGAAGAATTTTATAAAGGAACGAGCAGATATAGATATAGTACATAGTAGTGTATTATGATATAATATAGTATATATTTTATTGTATAGCATATATGTCTGTTATTATTATATGATATAGTAGATGTTTGTTTGTATTGCACAATATGTTGGTTCCATTTAAGGATATTATCATGTTATAAATTATGATATGACGAATGGATATTCTACTGTGGTTCTCCTTACATGCGGTATTTTGTGGATTTACTTTGTTATTAATGTTTTGTTTAGAAAGTATGATAAGAATTTCCCACGTTTGCTCTATATATATATAAATACGAGCACAAATCTTCGAAGAGGATCTTATCCTGGAGTTCCTATATGATTGGAGCTATCTCACTGCTAAGTTTGGCATTGTTTATCTGTAGTTTGCCTAGAAATAAAGACAGGCGTGAATGCTTTAATTGAATTTAGAAATGATTCGAATAGAAATGTTTATAAAAAATTTATATGAATCCCCATTCATTTGATTATATCATATACAACAATATATACATATATGTATGACCTTGTTATGAACTCCTTTCCTTTTAAGGTCTAAGTTTCTCATATGTGTACAATATATACTCAATTCCTGCTCGTCTAGCTTTAGTTATATCATGACAAAGTCGTTTCCCTTTTTCGTGTAGAGTATAATATCAGCTCTGTCTCTGTATTTGTGCTGATACCGATATGGGGACTGGGGAGTTCTCAGCCTGCGTCTGTCTGCGTGCCTTGACTGCTTATCTTTTGTTGATATTGATAGCAATGCGAAGCGTGGCAATGCGAAGCCAAAGGGTTGACGGGGCTAGAGCGGATGAAGTCAGCCACACGATAAGGCAATGCCAGGCCAATAACAATGACATAAAGCACAGAGACAGAGTTCTTGCTGAAAAGTAAAAAAAAAAAAAAAAAAAAAAACGGGCACAGGTTTGACAGTGCGTTCGGTCTCCGCTTGAGGAGGAGTAGCAGGAACAGCAATTGGGGCAGGGGCTTTTGGGGAGTGCCGCATACTCGAAAGTCTTTGGCGAGTCATAAAAATGCAAACGGCGCAAGCGTAACATTTCCTGTTTCTGTCGTACGGTAAATTGTAATTGTTATGCAGACGCAGCTTTGCAACTTGCAGCATTGCAACATTGCAACTTGAAGCTTGCCACATTGCAAACGCCCCAAAAAATGCGGGCTCTTCGGGCACACAACCCCCCGCACGCCCACCACCGTCGTTGCCACTGGCGCGCCCCAATCTCTGGCCACATTTCATTTGCACCGTGTCCGACGGTGACGACGACGACGACGTTGACAAAGTTATCAGCGGGTGCTGATTTTGTGGCAAAAACTCGTCCCAAGTTCTTTTAGAGTACCTGTGTAGTGAACTGTGAGAAATTCTGCCAGGTATATATATAGTATATAGGATATTGTATAGAGTATATCTGGCACATAAAAATTTTAATATATACAGTAGTATAACGGAAGCATTACGAAAAATGCTATTTAACACTTTTTAAATTTTATTTATTTAATAATCTTTTAATGGTATTTGAAACTAAATATATGAATAAAGAATATAATATTTTTTACAATTTAAGTTTTTCAAAAGGGCTTAAAATTCTGTTGAGTTAAAATATTAAAAATAAATATTTAAAGGAATCAATTCTAAAATTCTGCATAGAAGTTATGATTCTAACTTTAATTTTCAAAAAATGCTTGAAATTCAGTTGAGTTCAATTTTTTTTAAATAAATAAATATATATAGTTTGGTAAAAATTTGAATGTAATTTTTGATAACATATAATAATAATTATGGAATTCATTCACACGCCAATTAAATTTCTATTCATTATAGAATTAATAATAATATTAAATAATCTTCTCAGCAAATAACTACATTTGGGTACTTGTTTTTTAGTACTTAAATTGATTAACGTAATACAAGAAAGTCTAGCCAAATATTACTGAGCAAATGTGTTTGCGGTATATATAGACTCAGCTAGAGCAAAATAGCTTAAATTTGCCTATATAATATCATAAAATAAGATAAAGAGCTTTTTCATTCATAAAACAACTTTCATGACTTAAATAAACAAATTATTTTTTACCAGAAAAAACTTGAAAACATTGTTAAACTTTATGACAGGTACTATAAATCAAAAGCTTATCTCATTTCAATCAAGTCATCATCAGACTGACAATTTAATCAGAACAAGATTTTGCTTTTATTTCAGTCTTAATAAATGTAAAGTTTGAATTTTTTCAGGCAACTACAATTAACAATTTTCATTTATAATTAAACGTGTTTTACTCAAATTCATTTTTATCAATTTGCTTATAGACAAGATAAGATTTTTACCATAATATGTGAAATTTGTATGTTTATTATTTAATCAAATGTCAACTACTTGCTGCATAAATTCTTCAAGTGTATTGCAGTTCTTGCAATCGTACCGGTTTTTTCTGCCTCTGTGTGGCTGTGTGTGTGAGTGGGTATGTGTATGTGTTTACCTATTGGCAACTGTATCCATATCCAAGTCGACCAGACGACGACGCACCTGTTGGAAATCAAGTTCTGCAGACGTCGCGTCGATTCGCATAGATGTTTGTGGATTTATACGTACCTGACATACACACACAGACACACACACAGACACACGCACACCTAGACACTTGATTTTCAACTGCAGCTCAAAGTGACTGCAAATGGCAATAGGAAATTCTATGGACAACCACGCAACAAATGCAACAGCTCTGTCCACATACTAATACATACTTATATATCAGGTATATATAACCTGTTGGCTTTTGTGAATATTTTGTTGCTTTGGCAATTTGTTTGCCATTTTCCATAGGTAACTTCTGTTGCACATTATGCTAATGACGTGCCAGCTCCGATCCGATCCGAAACAGAAACACAAACACAAACACAAACACAAGCGCTCAACACACTCTCTGCACAGCTGCATGCTCCGATGATTAATCAAAAGCGAAAAATGTGGCCCGTTGCCAGGTAAATGTAATTGCAATTTGCAATTGTTGTTGGTGTTTTGGCCTGGCCCAGGTTGGCCTAGCCTGCTTGGGTCTGGCCTGGCTTACACTGCCTTGGTCTGGCCCGACATGGTGCATAGCTGGAGCTTATGTCTAAGCTTGTGCCTTTGTTTGCAATTGGCGAAAGGTGTTAGAGGCGTGCGTTAGTGTGTGTGTGTGTGTTGTCCATGGGATCTGAAGCGTGTTAAAATATTAGACAGACAGCCTCGATTGCAGTTGCACTCTTTGGGCCACGTTATGTAAGCTTCTGGCACGGGATAGGCAGGAACTAAACGTTTCAAAGCATCGAATGTGTCTAAGACTGAGTGATAGATTGCTCTTTGATAAACTAAGGAAGTTGTTTTATGGAAATGGAATTTTTGAGTAGTTTGACAGAAGAGGTTATATACTTGTGTACTTCCCTTATATATTCTTGTTTATCCTGTTGGCAAACCTTTGACCAACGGATAAATATATGCGTGTTGATCATATGATTACGTAGCAGATCTGGGATTTTCGCACAGCAGATGCCCTATCGCTTGTTATAAGAGGTTAATGTTAGAATACATGTCAAAGTTATAATGCATCTATTAAAGCTTGAACGGAAGAAGTTGAGGTAGACAAACCACAGGTTAAAGTGCATGTTAAGTTCACAATGAACATACGAACAAAACTAAATTAATTTAACAGTTTTTTTTTTTTCCATAAGAACACCTCTATAAACGTTTCTCATTCATTAGAGCTATGAATAGTATACAAGTTTTTGTCAAAGTATGTCAAAAAGTCAAAGTTCCAGAACTAAGGCCCAATTTGTATACCCCAGAGTATTGCATGTCGTCTAACTTTGTCAAATTAATCCCTAACAGCTTTTCAACACCCACAAGATAACAACATTATCGGCCTTCCTGGTTACACATTATCAACCAGACCAGCAGAAATGCCAAACTCCTGTTCATTCTCTCTTCTACTCATTCTCTCTCTCTCTCTCTCTCACTCACACTCTCTCGTTTTTTACTCCCTCTTAGCAACCCCTAAATAATTGCGTTGTACAGCATTTTTGTTCGATGGGGGCTGAGAGAAAGGGTCGATTTTCTCCAATTAGAGCACCCTACTTGCAAATGGAAATTTCCCCCCATTAAATGCGCTTTACGCTTTCATGTTACGCATAATTGAAACCAACTTCCCATTCAGTGAGCACAACGAACTCCAAACTCCAAACTCCCCAAATGCCTAAAAGCACCAACAGCAACAACAACAATGTCAGCGTCAACGTCCACGTCAACGTCAGCGTCAGCGTTAGCGTCAATGCCAAACCACCACCACCAACACCGCCGGGAACAACTTGAACCGGGGCTTGGCTCCTGGATACTCAACCCCCATTTGACTGGCTCGACCGACCGGGGCTTTTGGCCCACAAAGCATGTCAATGTCGTGAATATTATTGACATGGATTTACCACACACACACACACAGGGATACAGGCATACACACACACACACACACAGCCAGCATGACAATGGGAACGGCAAACGCGTCGCCATTTTGTTAGGCGGCAGCATTTCCGCGTTCCACTCCACCAAAAACGGGGGAAAACCCAAAGGAGAAGAGCAGAAAAACAAAAAAATGTATATGGAAAACAAAATGCTGTAATGTGAAGGTCAACCCCTTTGTCTGGCAGGAGTTGTAAAGCAAGTTCAAGTTGTGTTCTCTACGCCCCCAGTATGCCCAGAACCCACTGTACATAGGATAATTAATGTAGGGTATATCGGTTGTGTGCTTTGTCGTCGTTAATCAGCATTAATTTTTTGTTCCATTAGTGTAGGAACGTTCTATTCTGAGAAACTATTAAGCAATAGAGATAAAAGATGTGTTTACTATCGATAACACGCTATCGATAAAAATTTACTAAGTAAATTTTGATTAGTTGAAATGGAAAACATTTTCTTGATACTTGACTAATGTATTTCAGATTGAATATACACTGATTGAATATTTTATATTCCTTTCTATACCATATTCATCATAAAATTGTTGATCTAATGTGTTAAATAATGGGAGCTTGTATCTAACAATCTTGTACTAATTTAAATATATGAAATTTACTTGAATATGGTTTTTATAGGTTTCCTTTTGAACTTGATATTTTAGATTATATCTTTGGGATTATTAAAACAAAAACTAACCAAAGCTTATAATATGACATATTTATTTTATTCATTTTGCAATATTCCTATATAAAGTGAGGGTATCACCTAGCCTTCTACTCCCCTCCGTGTAAACTTTTACTTATTCTTGTTTTTTTTTTTTTTTTTTTTTTTTTTTTTTTTTTTTTTTTTTTTGTCTTCATCTCTTTGAACTGTCAAAGTCAAAAGCATTTTGTGCTGATAAAAATCGATATACGGCAGTCTAGTCGCCCGTAGAGCTCAGGGGCAGCCGTTGCCCAACCCGTTGCACATTCCGAGCACAGACGATTCTCGGTCAACAGCAACAACTTCAGTTCAGTAATGCCCCCTTTGGCGCCCTCCCCTCAAGAGCTTCGGAATGCCATTTGTGCTTTATGCTCTTTTTCAGGGGCTTGTCAAATTGTAAAAAAAAAAATTATATGTATTTCTTGGCATGTAGTTGGCAATATGTCATGGCTAAAAGATACGACCAAAGGTTGTGCCAGCCATCGAGACTTGTATAGACATACTACATACGTAATTAGATTATGACTCGAGTAAGTGGCTAAAGCTTTGACAGACTGAATTGGAAAGGTGATTCAAATGGGGGCGTTTACCGTAGCGCCTAGGGCTTGTGGTTTTTTATTTATTTTGTAATAAATGAATTACTCGCAATACATAGAGTATGAGGAAATATAGTACGAATAACTGTCTGAAGTAAAGATAAATTAAGAATTGCAAAAAAATGAATAAGTTTGGGTCTGCAGTTTTATACTTGTTTCATTTATTAATTTCTTATTGCATAACTTGTAAAAATCTCTAAGAGATTGTTATAACTAAGTCTCTGAAATAAAGCTACGCAATTTAATATCCAACAACTAAATAAATTAGAGTTTTGGTATTTAAATACTAATTCATTCAGTCAAGCTAAGCTGTTAATACATTCAAATACCTAAATTCATAAGTCAAATCAAATTTAGCTATGGAAAAGGCCAGCGACCGTTACATTTAGCACTTCCGCACTAATCAATGGCTCCCACTCCGTTTAACAAGGTACAGTTTTAGCTGAAAGTATGTTTATGTGTACGTTTGTGCATATCTATGTATGTATGTGTGTATGTGTGTGCGTCTATACTTATAACCAGAAACGAGCCATCATCAAATCGCTTGGCTGCATTTGTCGGGTCCCAAGTACAAACATACACTCTCATACACGTTAATACATACAAATGGGTATATTTCCCTAAAAAAAATATACATACATATATATACAATTACAACAACGCCTGACCACTTCACGCTCTTGGCTCTCTGCCCCTCTCACGATATTTCATTAGCACGCTCTCTGCTTGGTCAGCATTTCGGCCTGCCTGCTAACACTTGCTCTCTCTATCTCTCTCTCTCGCATTATGACCTCTCTGCACCCACACAACTTTAACTACGAGAATTATTCTTGATTGCTGGCTTGCTTGCTCGCTCGCCGCGCAACTCACGGAGCGTCGCTCTTGATATCAAAATTTTTGTTTATTTTCTTTTGTGCTGCTCTCACTCGCACACGCTGCCCCCTCTTCTGTTGCTGCTGCTGAGTTTTGTTGTTCTTTCCTTCGTCGCATGGCTTTGCGCTCTCGTCGTCGCTGCGTCTTCTTCGTGGTTGCTTCGTCGTCGTCGTCTCTCGTTGTTGTTGTATACAAGGTCGTTTGCGTACAAATTTCAACATTATTTGAAGGTCGTCCTTTGCCCATTCTGCGCTCGCGGTCGCTCTCGCTCTCTTGCTTGCGTGTGTGCTCGCTCTCGCTCTCCCACTCTCTCTCCCTCTCTCTCTGTCAGTTGCCGGTTGGCGTCTTGGTCGCTGCGTTTGCTGGGTTGTTGTACCGGCTAAACAAAAGATTCCTATTAGCCTGTGTGCACTCAATTTATTCCACATTTGCACTTAACAGTAATATGCCAAAAAGTGAAAAGCATTTGCTCAATCCCCCTCCGCACCTACTCCCAGGAGTGTCATTATAAATGCCCTTTATAGTTGGACTCGTTTAGCCGCGCCCTTCTCTCATAGCCAACAAACGTTTTCAGCTGCCGGCCCAGCGTTCGTTCGGTTTTGGGTTAATGTACCTTAAATTTTATTATAATATTCCATCGGCTTTTTTCGCTTCTTTCGCTTTAAGGTCGTTGACATTTTTCGTCGACTGGCGCTATTGTTCTGCTGCTTGCTTTAAGCTATTGTTCGTGTTCGCCGCTGATAACAAGCGCGCCGATTTACGTTGGACAGTGTAATAACTGTCTCTCTGAATGTGTGCGTGCATGTGCGTGTGTATAGGACACATGTCGCGGTTCCAATTAGCATAACTCGCCTCTGCTTCAGACTCATGCAGAGGCCAAGGTCGTCGTCGGTTTGAGTGGGGAGCAGGCAGCGTTCGTTGAAAATCTCTATTGAATGATGATTCTCTATATGAGTAATAATAATAATTCGCATAGTAACAAAATTTGTATTCAAACTACTACGTGGTACATTGCTTCAAAGATAGCATATAATATATGTAGCTAGACACTCTCTATATTGAAACTCTCTTTGATGTTAACAAAACTGTCTTTTATGTACAGCTCACCAATTGTGATTCATGTATGAAGCTTTGGCTTGAAAAGGGTTTACATAATGCGTTTTATTGCTATCGGAGTCTCATTCAAGTTTTCATTTTGCACCAAAATGTTTTTATTTTTGAAGACTATAAACTTTAAATGAGTTGATTTTTTTATTAACCTATTTAAGCATTCTGAATTGGTAAAACTGTTTATAACTATGGAAAAGGCAAAGTCTAAGTTTTATGTATGCAGAGGTATAAAACCTGGTGGATATTGATCGATTGAACGACCGATATATTGATGATGAACAAAACGCTCTACATCTAATAACATGTATAAGTATGGGAAAGCAAAAACTGTAGTTCTGCCACATAATGTAGTATGAGAATTTTCAAAAATTTCAGCCGTAACTTTGAATGTTAATGGAAAACATTTTTGAATAACCTAATTAATTTAGTTAAGATAGATTTACTTTCTTTTCTTGGAATTTAAACTTTTTTCATAGCTCAATTAATTAGTAGAGTATATGAAAACAAATAAATTTATTATAATAGATAACGGATAACGTTTTCTTTTTTTCAATTATTTTGTATGATATGTTTGATATTTTATTATGAATATAAAATATGTAATATATTAAATATAAATATGAAATAAAAAATATAAAATGTAAAATATTTAATATAAATTATAAAATAGCAAATATAAAAAAAAAATTAAATATAACATACAAAAAAAAAAAAAAAAAAAAAAAAAAATAAATAAATAAAATTATAATAATAATAAAATAAAAAAATAAATAAATAAATAAATAAATAAATAAAAATAAAAAATTAAAATAAAAATTAAATAAATAAAATTTGGTAAAGAATGTAAAATTTCAGAAATAATATTATATAAAATCAATTGAGTGGAATATCATTAATATTATTATTATATATCTTATTTTATAAATATTATACTCTATAGTTTTTCCGTTTATATTAATTACTTTATAAACACAAATATTTATGCTTAAATTTTGCTCTCTTGCAGATTTACAACACAATGGAACTGCATCAACGACATCTTTCCAATTTCTACAAATTGCAGAAGTAAAAGCAGCTTAAGAGTTTACGGTAATTAAGTACTCGATTAAGGATTCCCATTGAGCCATTAAGGATGCCCAATATGTCGAGCATTAAGACGGAGCAAAGCGTTTCTCCAGGTGCCAGCGGCAGCTATCAGCTGCCCGTTAACATGTCCACGCCCACTGGGCGTCACAATGTCTCCGTGACGAACATCAAGTGTGAGCTGGACGAGCTGCCCACGCCGAATGGGAATCTGGTGCCGGTCATAGCCAGCTACAATAATCATAATCACAATCATAGTAATCACAATAATCACAACAATCACAATCATGGCCTGCGTATACCGCTGGGAGGAGGCGGCGGCGAGCACAACAAGGAGGAGGACGAGTCCGATTCGGAAGCGGAGCTGGCCAACATTGAGAATCTGAAGGTGCGTAGACGTGCGGCCGACAAGAATGGACCACGTCCCATGTCCTGGGAGGGCGAGCTGAGCGACGCCGAGACGAACGGCCAGGAGGCGCCCGACGAGGAGCTCATGGAAACGGAGACGGTGGTGAAGAGTGAGTCGGGCAGTGCTGCCGGGGGCGTTGTCACGACCATGCTGCAGCCCATCAAGACGGAGCTGGAGCACATAGCCGGCGAGATGCAGCAGCAACAGCAACATCTGCAGGAGCAACAACAGCTACAGCAGCAGCAGCAGCATCAGCAACTCCAGCAGCAACTGCAGAGCCACAAGCAGCAGCAGAGCTACAAGCTGAAGCTGGCGCCCACCCAAAGTGATCCGATTAATCTGAAATATGAACCAGTTGCCACATCCAATTCGACAACGTCGCTCTGCGATCGCAGCAAGTCGAGCAGCGGCGGCCACTTGCCGCTGCTGCCGGCCAATCCCAGTCCCGATTCTGCCATACATTCCGTCTACACGCACAGCAGTCCGTCGCAGTCGCCGCTGACGTCACGGCACGCCCCCTACACGCCGTCGCTGAGCCGGAATAACAGCGATGCGTCGCACAGCAGCTGCTACAGCTACAGCTCCGAGTTCAGTCCCACCCACTCGCCGATTCAGGCGCGTCATGCGCCGCCCGCCGGCTCCGCCCTGTTCCCGGGCCATGCCAATGGCGGCGTCGGCTCTGGAGCACTGCATCATCATAGCGTGCTGTATCCGCCATTGAATGTGGATGCTGCCGCAGCGGCAGCGGCTGCCGCGCAGGAGGCGCAAAATCTCAGCATGGATGGCAACAGCAGCAGCAGCAGCGTCCTGGACACCTCGGCCACGCTGCCAGCCTCCCCTGCGGGCATATCGCGGCAGCAGCTCATCAATTCGCCCTGTCCGATTTGCGGGGATAAGATCAGCGGCTTCCACTACGGCATCTTCTCCTGCGAGTCGTGCAAGGGCTTCTTCAAGCGCACCGTGCAGAATCGCAAGAACTATGTGTGCGTGCGCGGCGGCCCCTGCCAGGTGAGCATTTCCACGCGCAAGAAGTGCCCGGCCTGCCGGTTCGAGAAGTGCCTGCAGAAGGGCATGAAACTGGAGGCCATACGCGAGGATCGCACACGGGGCGGTCGCTCCACCTATCAATGCTCCTACACGCTGCCCAATTCGATGCTCGGCCCACTCTTGAGTCCAGATCAGGCGGCTGCCGCAGCAGCAGCTGCTGCCGTCGTCAGTCAGCAACAGCAGCAACAGCAACAGCAGCAGCAACAGCAGCAGCAGCATCAGAGATTGCAGCAACATCATCATCAACAGCAGCAACAGCAACCCCAGCAACATCATCAGCAACAACAGCAGCAGCATCAACATCAACAACAACAACAACAGCCACATAATCCACTCAATGGCTTTGGCAGTGGGTCCAATTCACTGCCAGCCAGTCCCAGTCTCGGCGCATCCATCAAGACGGAGCAAACAGATTCGCTCAGTCATTATGCATCGTCGCGAGCCTCAAGCATTCCAGCCCTGCTGCAGGTGAGTGTACATTGAAAAAGATCAAAATTTAGATGTAATCCCGTTATAAAGTAGTTATTATCAGACAAATATGTTTGGATAAATATATTAAATCTCTATATATTATGTTACTATACTATACTATACTGTACTATGTATATACGAAATTAAATACAATAGAATCCGATTATAAGGTAGCTCAATATATCCGAAAAACGCAATAACCATATAAATTTGCTTACCAGAATTTTCGTCGCTCTAAACGGAGTCGATATAACCGGATTCTACTGCATATTATTAAATAGGTGTTCTGCTACCTTTAGTGTCTATCTAATATAATTTTACATGCATAGAATTATTTTAAAATATTTATATGGAAATGGATTATTATTGAAAATAATTATATAAAATTATCAAATATCATTGGAGGGGGTTCCAATAAGAAAGATCTTCCAACCAACTAGAATTGACTGAAAACCTTGAATTATTTTTGTTATCCAGTTAGGTTTTGGAATTCTTAGACTATTTCTTCACTTGTTTCCATTTAGTTACCATAAATCTCTTTGAACAGGCTCACTAAGCTTATTGGACTGTCTTGCTTTTATCTTAATCGTCGAAAAATGCCATGATTAAGAAAGGATCGCAACATGGACACTATAAGCGAACAGAGAGATAGAGAGTGACTGATTATAGTGCCCGGGCACAGGGATAGTGAGTACAGAGAAAGCGATCACAGGGAAACTGTCCTCGTGGAGACCGATTACTGGCGGTGTGACGTTCCCGCTCTTACAATACCAAGTTATAATAATAATTATAGCCAATAACTATATAATATTCAAACAAGAGGAAGTAAATTCTGCGAGATACTTCACTGGTTTTTCTCACCCTCACTTCCAGAGACTAAACAACTTCTTGTATATATTTTCTTCAATATAATTAGGTTTATTTCTAGACTTTCTAATAGTCGATCAGTCATTGAATTTGATATGATCTTTTAATATTTTAGAGGTAACAACATAGAAAGCTTATACAATTAGCAGAAGATCTTTTTCATTTTCGTTAGCAGAACAGTTAAAGGAAGACCAAAAATATTAATTATTGGCTATATATTCCTGTTCCTTAGAGTTTCTTTACAAGGTCAATTCGAAGGTTCGACGGATTCGCTGCTTTGGTACTCCCCACAGAGTAGATAGAAATGAATCTATTCCAATTTTACTTTTCGATAGAGTTTACTCTTTTACACAAATTCCACGCTAATAGCTTGGGTTTTCCTCTACACTCCCACTAGGAAATCATGGATGTTGAACATCTCTGGCAATATACCGATGCGGAATTGGCGCGCATCAATCAGCCGCTGTCCTCGTCGGCTGGCGGCTCCTCGTCGAGCGGCACGGGTGGCGGTTCAAGTTCCGCCGGACAGCACACAGCCAACGCACAACAGGTGACCAATCCACTGCTGGCCAGTGCGGGTCTCTCGTCCAATGGCGAGAACGCCAATCCCGATCTGATTGCCCATCTCTGCAACGTGGCCGATCATCGGCTCTACAAGATCGTCAAATGGTGCAAGAGTTTGCCGCTCTTCAAGAACATCTCGGTGAGTATCTTTTTGTAATATTAGTGGAAAATCAT
This sequence comes from Drosophila arizonae, assembly GCF_054131065.1. Taxonomy (NCBI): domain Eukaryota; kingdom Metazoa; phylum Arthropoda; class Insecta; order Diptera; family Drosophilidae; genus Drosophila; species Drosophila arizonae. The sequence continues at coordinate 24,555,184 of NC_142923.1, read as the reverse complement.
TTGTATAATCTCTTATCTGAATTGCCTTTCAGATCGACGATCAGATCTGCCTGCTCATCAACTCGTGGTGTGAACTGCTGCTCTTCTCCTGCTGTTTTCGTTCCATTGACACGCCGGGCGAGATCAAGATGTCGCAGGGCCGCAAGATAACGCTGGCGCAGGCCAAAACAAATGGCTTACAGGTGGGCTAAGATGAAGTGTGGCTGGCCCTAATTATGTTAGTGGAACAACCAGTTGGGCTTCGGGTGGGCTAGAATGTATTTTTGTCAACATCTATAGAGTCTTGGTTGACTTCGCCTCGTGTGTTAGCTAGTAGCTCAAAAATATAGCTCCATTAAATGAATTTAGATGAGCCAGATCTTTTGATCAATGCAGCTGACTTTCTGTTGATTTATGAACATGTTTAACAACTTTGACTCGGAGTGGAGTAAACATATTTGTATAGGAATTTTTAGAGGCTTGTTGCTAACTCTTGTCTAAAGACATAAGAAGTGAAATAGAAATGGCGAAACTTTTGTTCACATACTTTAATAGAGAGATTTACAAATGGTCAAGAAAAATGAAAATATCTGAGTTACAAAGAAAGTTATTTTATTTATATATGTATATATATTCTTTTTTTTTTTTTTTGAAATTTATGTTTCATTTGCAATCTATTTTATTGTCAATAATAAGAAACTTTTTTGGGATTAGTTTTCAATTGCCAGATGGCTGTAAGTGAGCTCAATACATATATTTAAATATTTACATTATATCACTCTCTGCTTGGATTCTTTTCAAATGCCATCGACTATCACCAATCAATAATGGTCAATAATCTCAATAATCCCATTAAAAAAAAAAAAACATTAACTTGTAAAAATTTCATTCAATTTGGTACATAGTTATATAGCTCTCTGATCCCTGTTTAGTTGACTAAGATACATATATTGAGCTCACTCTTCACTCCCTTCAGCTGTGCTTATAAGAGCTGCAGGCAAGCTTATCATCAGTATTGCCCATTTAGCCCATTTCAGGCTAGATTTGGCCAATTTAAAAGTGGCCTAGCCGATAAAATTTGTAAATAGCCATAAATTTAGCATATTTGCAATTTAATCTAGCATATACTCAAGTTCATATAGTGGTCATCGACATTGGCATGATATTTTATAGCCAATAGCCTGTTATTCCAGCTTTTATTGTAAGATTTTAACCTGTTTTAGCCTACTTTTAACCACAATTCAATTGAATATGGAGCTTAACAGAGAAAACAGCTTAACTATTCAAATCCTATACTAGCACAAAACTCACTCTTATAAAATACTCTTATACGCTTTGTTTGCAGGCCTGCATTGAGCGCATGCTGAATCTGACGGATCATTTGAGACGCCTGCGCGTTGATCGTTACGAATATGTTGCCATGAAGGTGATTGTGCTGCTGCAGTCCGGTAAGTGTGCGCCTCTAGTTGTGCCAAAAAAGAGCTATTACTAATAGTTGAAAATGATATTTTAATATCTAGATACCACGGAGCTGCAAGAGGCGGTCAAGGTGCGCGAGTGCCAGGAGAAGGCGCTGCAGGCTCTGCAGGCGTACACGCTGGCCCATTACCCGGACACGCCGTCCAAGTTTGGGGAGCTGCTGCTGCGCATACCCGATCTGCAGCGCACGTGTCAGGTGAGTGCATAGGAATGAAAATATCTAAGAAATACACCAACTCTAACGCCCTCTCCCTCTCTGGATTTCACTTTGTCTAACTGCAGCTGGGCAAGGAGATGCTGACGATCAAGACGCGCGACGGTGCAGATTTCAATTTGCTGATGGAGCTGCTGCGCGGAGAGCATTGACAAATGCTATATAGGACCATGAAACGCTATCGATGCCGCAGCCGGGCTTAAGGCAGATGGAAGAGAAGAGAAAAAAACAACAAGAACAACAGCAAGAGAAAGAAAATGAAACAAGTTTTATATGATTTAGTAGTATTAGTATATCTATGCATAGTGTTAAGTGCTCTATGTGTAAGCTCTGAAAACATGTGCCTAAACGATGAACCCATTGCCAAAGCAACAACAACAATAACAACAACTACAACAACGTGAGCAACAGCAACGAAATTTTTAGAAACAAAAACTGATAGGACTTAAAAATGAAATGAAAAGAGAAAACATTTTTATAAGCAGCCAAATTATTAAAATTTTTTTTATATATATACATAAAATTATGTATATATGTATATGCAATTATGTGCTCCTAGTGTTGCATTTGATGTTGTTGTTGTTGCTGTTGTTGTCTTGGCAGAGTTTATTAAAATTATATAAAGTTTTTGCTATATATACATAAAATTATATATATGTATAGAAGTATATATATAAACGGATTATGTATAGTAACTAAAGCACACATGGAAAATGAAAAGACTTAGAAATTTATTTAACTTTAATATTAAAAGAAAAGAAAGAAAAACAAAAAGAAAACATGCAAAATCAAATTTTCATTTTTAGTTCAAGTAAATGTTTTTTATATGCATATATATGAAATCGCAAATCGAAGGAAAAATCTAAGAATATTTTGTAATAATTAATAACACAAATGCCAAAACCGAAATTGGTTTACGAGAGGAACTGCTAGATTTTCCAACTAAATATATACATATGTATATATAACTGTAACGTGAACGAGATAAAAATCAATTTTTAAATGTTGTAGCATTTAGTTTTAGTGCAATTTCACACATGTCTACTTATATATCGATATATCTATATATGTATATGTATGTATATATATATATATCTCACAATGCAGATGAAACTGAAAGGTAAACTCGATTGTAATTGCCGCCGCGTGGCATAAACTATTCCAGTGATGCTATTTGTTGCATAAAAAACATAAACAAACTACATTAATCAAATTTATACTTTTTTGTCATTACAACAACAACAACAACAAGAACAACAACAACACACACACAGCTATATGAATATTTGTAACTGTAACTGTATGCGTATTTGAATTGTATTTTGTATTCTTTGATTAATGTTTACATATGCATATATATATGTATGTATATGTATGCGTGTATATTTTGTTTTATTGTAATTCTACTTAATAGCTGAAGCAAATCCTGTAACAGGATTTAAAACATTTACCGATTACATACAGTTATTTCTATATAGTATATATATATATATTTTTTGTCAAGGCGTAAACAAAACCTAGATTCGATATAGCCAGCATAATGTCTATATATATTTATGTGTATGTGTGTACGTTAACTATATATAAACAAAACAAAAAGAGAAAGAATGAAAAAAAAATGAAAACTTCCAGCCCCACCAGCAAATAAACCGTAACGATAAAAACAATTCCAATAATTTAAATGAGAAATACAGTAAAAGTAAAAGAAAATAGTTAAGGCCAGGTGAGGTATTCCTCAATATTCACGATCTTTTCTATATATACATATATGTACTAAATATGTGTATACTATATAAGCTGTGATTCAAGCAATGTTGAGATTAAGTATTCGCTATCACAGTAAAAAAACAAACAAACAAACAACCACACGCACACACACAAAATCAAAATTAAATTGTTTATTTGATAGACTAACTAACCATTGTCCATTAAAATAGTAAAGGGAAACGAAAACTCGGCTGCTACCTGGCCCCATAAACTTAAATGCTAAACTTAAATGCAAATAGTTAAATGTTAATTTAATGCAACAAGCTCATAACTAAATATCAATATACAATATACCATAGTTAAATGCAATTGTAAACTGATAATCAAATCAAAATTAATTTATAGTTATCTTATCTTACGATCCCCCTCGCCTTCTCCAACTCCTCCCATAACAACAACAACAACAAATCGAAAATTGTAGCAGCGAACAAGCATTCAAAGAACAACAACAATTTTGTAAAAGAAAAACCAAAAGTCTTGAAACCCTTTTTGCAGCTTGTGCTTAGACTTTACTATATAAGCTCTTCGCTTAAATAGTTAAAGTTGCACTAAAACAAAAAAGAAGTAAGAAAATTCATTTACTTGTAATTATCAAAATTATTTAAGCTCTAGCTTAATTCTTGTGCTTGTCTCTTGCGCTCGGTGCTACGTTTTTCATCTACTCATCCATAGTAAATATTTAATTTCATTTTTTTGATAAGTGTAATAACGGAAATTCAAATGACAAAAAAAAAACACAATTAAATCAAATTAATTGTCAATGCAATATTTTGTAATAAACTTTTTTTCAAAAAAAAAAAAAAAAAAAAAAATATCTATATATAAAAACAGTTGTATTTACTTTAAAATTCTTCCAACATGTTGGTTATTCATCATTTCTTTTTTATATAATAGCTTTTTTTTCAGATTTTACTGGTATTTTGAAATATATAAAAAGTGAAACTAGATGAAAAAAAAAAGATCTATGTAAATCCTAAAAACACAACTTTTGTTAGAATTTGTTGGGATATGATAAACGAATGAAAAGTAGAATCAAACTATATATTTTTTAAATAGTTTCATTTTCTGTGTTTTTTTTTTATTACTATTTTTTTATTCATTTAATTTTTTTTTTTTAAACAATTTTTCCCCTTTTTTTTTGGGTATGTTCAGGGAGATTTGTTTTACTTCTTCATTACATTTTCTTTTTCAACTGTATTTTCTATTACTATTAATTTTAATTAAAAGTTTTCTTTAATGAAAACCAAAAGTAACTAATTTAATTTAATTAATTAATGAACATATTTACTATATACTTGACTAGTTATTATTTTCTTTATTCGTATTTGTATTTTTATTTAAATTTTATTCTCATTTAAATCAATTTCATTCAGCTGATTTCTACACTTTAGCTACTATTACTTATAAATAAATTAATGGAGCAGGAGCAGACAGGGATGTCATTTTTGCAAGTTAAAAGCTATGAAAGAGGATGTATTAGGGGGATTTCTGTATCGATATCATCTCTCTACTTACCCGAGTACTGGCTGAGATTACAGCTGGTTGTCTTGTTAACGAAATCGACTGACTGCGGATCGGAGTCACCATCGATGGGCATTTCATAAGGAGCACCGGAGCAAGTCATCATAGCACAGGGCGTAGGGCAGGGCATAGAGTAGGGCATAGAGCAGGGCATCTGACAGGGCACTCGACATGGCATTCGACAGGGCATCTGACAGGGCATAGGGCAGGGCATTGGGCAGGGCATCTGACAGGGCATTGGGCAGGGCACAGGGCAAGGCGCGGCACAGGCATAGCTACACGGCATGCTGGGCCCAATCTGAGTGGCAGAGCATGGATGCATCGCATAGCTGCTCGGTTCGGGCATCGTCGTGCAGGGCGGCGAAACACAATAACTGAAGTAGGGAATTACACGAAATTAATTTAATTAAGAAAAAAATAACAATCTTAGATTTACCTTATGGGCGGTGTATGGCTCATGCAGTTGCTGCAGGTGGAGCAGGCGTTGCAGCTGGTGTTATTGCCGCAGGTGTCGCATTTGGGAAAGTGGTTGAATGAGTTGCCCGGGGCATTGACGGGCTTATAGTCCGTTGAGTAAACGGTCTGATCCTGCAGCTCCTGAGGAGCAGCATTGCTGTCGTTGTTGGAGCCACCGCTCCTGCTCATGCCAGCAGCTGCCCCCGGTCCTTGGCCTGCCCCCTGAGCCATGCCGAAGCCTAGACAGGGCGGCGAGGGGCTGGTCAGACAGTTGGGATGGCACTGATTTTGCTTGGCCAGCACCTGCTTTATGAATCCCTCAATGTCGATGCAGTTGCTGTTGCCGGCTTGAGGCATCTGCGCATAGTTTGGACTGCTCGGAGCCGGGTAAGAAGGCTGGCAGGGGGGCGTGTAGGAGGATTGATAGGCGGTCGGACAGGAGGGCTGATAGGAGGACTGCGGCGGGAAGAAAGGTGGCGGCGCACAGGTAGGTGGCTGACAGGAGGGCGGCGGCTGATAGGTGGGCGACGGCTGATAGGTGGGCGACGGCTGATAGGTGGACGGCGAATTATAGTAAGGCTGCGACGGCTGGCTGTACATGGCTCGCAGATCAGCTGCGGGTGGGCTACTGCACATGTTCCTCATGTTGGGGCCCATCGGATCCATGTGGCCGGCTGCACTGATGCCACTCACCTGCTCTGCGCTCTGGGGGAAGGCGAAGCTCTCCGTGGCGTGCATTTCACAGGCGCAGCCAGGACACTTGCCTAGGGAACTATTGCCCGATCTCTTCGACTGGGCATGCTCCATCTCGGAAGCTTCGCTGTGCTCCTGGCTAAAGCTATTCGCATCCGACGTCTGCTCTTTGCATTCGCACTCCATTTGACTCGAGTTGGTTTCGGATGCATTATAACTGGGCTTGCTATAGATCATGGATGCATTCGGGTACGTCTCCGATTGATATCTGTTGGAGTTGTTGTCGTTGTAGGATCCGGCTACGTTGCGCTGCGGTTCCTGCTGCTGTTGTTGCTGGGACTGTGGCTGTGGCTGTGGCTGATACATTGCTGGAGCTTGGTATTGCATATAATTGTAGTCCATGCCAGGAAACGTCTGAGATTGCATGTACCTAAAATATTCATCCTCTGGCATTGGATTTTGATAGGATCCCAAAGTGCTGGACTGACTAAAGTGATTAGCATTACTAAGAGACATGTCCATGCCCATGCCCATTCCCATATCCATTCCCATACCCATTCCCATATTATTTCCTATTTTTGAAGCCGTCTCTAGATCCATCCCTAATGCCATAGGCAATCCCATCTGCTGGGCATAGTATTCCGTTGCGCCAATCTGATCCGTTACTCCGATTTTTGGCTTTGCATTTCCACAGCTCATCGAATGCAATTGATTTCTTATGTTCGAATAATCTATGGTAGACATTTTTTAATCCAAGGATCTCTTATCTCTCATTTCTCATCTCTGATCTCAGCCCCTCTCTCTCTCTCTTTCTTTTTATCTTTCTCTCTTAAAAATGAAAACCTTTTAATATTTAACTCTCTCTTTCTCTCACAGAAACTCACTCGATAATGCTTCTCAATCTATATATCTCTCTCATACTGTCACTGCCATATTTTAATTTGTCTATAAATCAATATCTTTCTCACTCTCGCTCTCTCACTCTCTTTTTCTCTCTCACTCTCTTTTCGGTTTGTCTAAGATCTTCTACTTACGTTGGTATTGGTTGCCTTCTGAACTTTTTGGACTACATTTCTCATCGCATCCCTTTTCAATTTCACCAGAATGCATACGGAAAGAAGATCTATAAGAACAAAAGTCCAAAAGTTAATCAACCATTTTAATAAGCTCCCATTAAGTTTGCCATACGATTTTTCTTCTTCGGACACCACTGGAGTTTCTGTTGCGTATCCCGTAATCTTCTGTGCATTTACTGATGTGGAGGAATCGTCTTCTGGTTTCTTTGTACTTACTGATAACGAAGAATCGTCAGTTTTCACAGCGTTTACCGAAGTTGAGGAAAACTCTATAGACTTCTCTGCTTTAACTTTTTCATTTTCTACAGTTCTATCCTCTTTACTGTCCTCGTCTGAGCTCTCACTCTTAGCTTCCTTCAAGGTGGTCGTAGATGAGGTGCTTTGCTCGAGCTTAACTGTGGCTGGTATATAGGTCTTATAGATCTCATCGATACTCTCAATGGCATCCAACAGAGTTGCGTTCTCTTCTCGCTGGGCCGAGCTTAACGATGTTACATCAATGATATCCATAGTGAAATACCAACACCGACCGAATCGCTCGACAGATCAACCCAACCCTCGACTCTTTGGCTCACCCATAACAAGAGCACCACAGAGTGAATATACCCGAAATTTTGATAGGTGCTTTGACAGTATTTTCCCTTTTTAACTTGCTGTAAATGTTTTCAACCTTTTAATGGATTCAAAACAAGTTTTTCAATCTGTTCGGCTACTATGATCTTATTGCTTGGAAAAATATTAATCATAGTTTTTAATAAATCTTAATTTATCAGACTTTCTTTTTAAATTTAACTATAGGTTTATTTTAGTTTAATAGAATAATATATGAATATATGAAATAATAAAAAAAAAAATATTTTAAAATCTTTATTTATAAAAAATGATATATAAATATTATTGCACATAAATTGTAATTATAAAACATTTAAAAACTTTATTATGTATCATATATTATTACGATTAACAGTTTTCAATATTTAAATATATATAAATCATTATACATATTTTAAAAGTTTTATATTCTAACATTCATAATTATTAATTATATAAATCTTTTGTTTTTAAGTTAAAAATAATTATTTATAATAGAATAATAATTTAATACCTTTTATGTATCATTTAATTTTTGTATTATTATTCCCAAGCCCTTTTAAAGTATATATTTTTTAAGGAGACTCCATTACGTTAAGGAATACGCTTATAGGGGTCAATAAGAGTTGCTTTTGGTTCCGTTTGGTATTTTCCATAAGCAGACAAAAATTTAATTTCCGCCTTGGCACGTTGTCGCGCTTTGTTGTGAGGGGGTAGCTGAGGCGGTAGACGGTAGGCTGTGGGATGTGGGCTAGGGGTGGGGTGCGTCATTTTTTATTCTTTAAATTTCCTTTAACTGCCAAGCCTCCGTGCTCACGCACACACGCACACAGACACCGTCGTCACACACGTGTGGTAAGTGTGAAGCTCTTCGTCCTTTCGCTGTTTTCTTTTTATTATACCCTGGCAATGGGTCTTATAATTTTATTAGGCAACATGCAACCCATAAGACATCAAATTTTTATATCAAATAATATATTTTTATTGCTATTCAAGAGTTTGGCAAGATAAAGACCGAATGCCTGTTGCATGTTTATTAGGCAACTGGATTTTTGGCAGTACGAATATACGTAATAGTAAATTCCTGGAGATATAAAAATTTTAATACCAAAAAAAATTCAAATGAATAAAAACACTAAATTATAAGCCGAATTTTAAGCAAAAGTACTTGTTTCATACTGAAAAGGTTATAGAATTTTTTTTCCAATATTTTCATAGGTAAATTCATAAATATGTATATAAGTACATAACTATTTAAATAAATAATACTAATAAAATATTTTTGTTTAATACTTTTTTTTATATATATATATATTTATTTAGTTTTGGAATTAGTGAGAAATAGTTTTCTATTAAATGTATATTTCAAACATAGAGGGAGATTCCAAATTTCAGATATACGATTGATTTCAATTAATAAATGCAATGAAGATGATTTAAGAGTATAAGTTTTAGTATTTAATTTAATAGTTACAATAAATTAAATTTATTATGCAACTTTTTTTTTTTTAATAGATTTTATAAAATAATGAATTAATTTAAAATTATTTTGTAAGTTCATATTTTTAAACAAATATACGTTTTTAAATTGTAGTATAAAATATAATAATTTGGATATTTAAGTTAAAAGTTTAAGTTATTTCTAATTTTTTTTTAAATATTGGGTTACACAAAACAAAATAATTAAAATATATTATTTTTGTATTAAATAAATTCTTACTATTTTTATATACTATACCGAAATATATCTTACTATAATACTTGTTAGGATATGCAATATTCGATGGGCCCATTGATTCACCTTTATTGGTCTACCGTTGGCTCTTTTAATTGCGCACAGGTGTGTGCGTATGCGTTTAATTGAATTTCCTGAATTTGGGATTAATTTTTGGGCATCAGCTGCTGCTTATTCTTATCTAATTGTAAATGCAGTTGAAATTTAACGTAAATTAGATAACGAAACAAGAGTTGAGAAGCAGCCTAAAAGCTGTCTAAAGTCGAAATCGCAATATATCATGCCTGTTTGCACCTGTCCAAGCAAGCGCATCTCCAGTTGGCTAACAAAACATTTGTTGGCCAGGCAACCAGTCATCATTATCGTCAGCAGCTTGGCAAGAAATTTGCATGCCATTGGTTACTTTGGCATGCGATTGAAATGTTAAGTTGCAAAAGAAAAACTGACTGACTGATCGATTGATTGATTGCCAAGCAGTTGCAGGACGAGCCGTTGATGCTGAGCAGCAGGTGAGGTGAGGTATTGTGGATTAATAATATATCTTCCAGTTGCTCCGGTTGCTGCTGCATGCTATTATGTTCAATTTAGACACTCAGGAATTAAAAGCCAGTTTAATTGATGCTGTAATTGCTAGATATTTAAACGTTTTCTTTGCTTACCATTTTTACGTTGCATGCGGGACTAAAACGAGTTGTCCAGCAATAAGTGAAAAAGCTAAGGCGCCTCAAGTTAAATAAAACAAAAATTGAACTTAATATAAAATTTCTATGAAAACTTTCGAGTTTAAATTTACGCGCCTTTAGAAATAATTTAAAATGTCTGGCAGCACAGCTGTTAACAGCTGCATAAATTGCAATTGAAAACAAGCACTTGCCATTAATAGTTTACACGAATGCTGACTAAAAGATAGTATTAAATTTATAAATATGTATGCTTCTGTTGCTTTCGATGAATATTGTTAAAAAACTTCTTAAGTTTTCAGGCACTTTTAAAATCAAAATTTCAACAACTATTTAACAGCCCCTGTTAAGCTGTTAAGATTCACAGAGTGTAAAGAACTTAACAGTGGTGCAAAAAATCCCAAGTCATGAAATACCGAATGTATCAACAGCTGTTAATGCAACATGCGCTAGCTAACAGACCGATGTTATCCAGTCTGTAAAGAAATTTCCAACCGTGCGGGTGGCTACGCGCGTGCCAATCAGAACACCAAACAAGAAATTGGAACCTAACAATGAGATTTTCGCAAAATTACACTTAAATCGTAAACAAGAAAAATACAATAAATTCAATATAAATATAACAACAAAGCGTGTTAAGCAGTGTGAGTGCAAGGTGTGTACAATATGTAAAAATTAAATGCTAAATGCTAAACGCACAGAGTCAAATGCAGAAAGGCGAATCGCAATCACAGCAATAAAAACAAGTGTAACACACAATATTAATGTACGAGGCGTGCGGTCTGCCAGCGTAATAGTGTGTGTGTGAGTGTATTAGAGTTTGTTTGCGTGCGTGTAGATGTGTGCGTCACCTAAATAAACCAATTCTAATTGGTGAGAAGAGAGCAAGAAGCGTTTTTTGTGGCTGCGGCCAAAAATCAGCTGTCTGCTTTATACGTGTATGTGTTTCTGTGTGTGTTTGACTGCATTTGGTATTGCGATTGTGTGCATGTGCTTTAGCGTGTATGCTTCTGTGTCTTTATGTGTATGCGTGTGTAGGCCTATGCTAGGCGTTTGCTGTTGTTGTTATTTGGTGTTAAATTTTGAAGCCTGCGTTCGTTTCTTTTTCTTTCGCCTACATATTCTGCGCTTATCTACTTTTTCAAAGCCAAAGCCAGAGCTACAAAACTTGTTTCGTTATTTAGTTGCCAATGGTGGTTGTTGTTGTTGTCGTTGCTGTGGCTGTTATTGTTGTTGTGCGACGCGTCACGCCTTTTGTGTTTTTAATCGCGCAATTCATTCATGAGACCCACAGCAGCAGCGACAGCGCAGCAGCAGCAGCAGCAGCAGTAGCCGCAACAACAATAAAAACGACAGCAACAACAACAGCAATGGCAGCAACAAGAGCGGCGATCGTCTGCTCAATTTAGGCCGCGCGTTTTCAAATTTCTTTTATTTTCACCCAAAAAAAAAAAAAAAAATTGAGAAAGATAAAAAAGAAGAAGAAGGAAGCAAATATATCGAACAAAAGCAAAATCAAAAGAAATCAAATTTCAAGCTTGTAACAGTGTCAGCAGCAGCAGCAGCAACAAAAAATAACAGTGACAAAAAGCAAAAGCAACAACAGCAGCTATTGCATTTGTTGCTGTTGTTTTTGTTTTATTAGTGAATGTGAATGTTTGTGATGTAAGGTTTTGTATATTTTGAAAAGTGTTTTTAAACATTTGGTGTTTTATTTTTTGATTTTCTTTCCGTTTGTTATTCGACTCATTGCACTTTTTCCGTTTGCTGTTGTTGTTGTTAATTTTGCGTTTGGCATTTGCCTTTTTACAGTCATTTTTAAAGTTTTGATATCGCTTTGGTTGACCGGCTTTTTATCACATTATATACACATGTCGAATAACTGCAACAATAACAACAACAAGCGGAACAACAGTTACTAAAACTACCGTTTGCCGTTGCTTGCCCACGCATACATGGACCTGTTATATTGGTTACTGTTAAACAATACCCTGTAGCAGGACATTGTAGGAAGGGTATTTAGGGGTTGAATTTGATTGTGTAATGGGCGGATGATAAGGTCAAAAATTTAAATAATTATAATTAAAATTTAATTTAAATTTGTAGATATCTATTTATTTAAATGCTAAAAAATAAATAGTTAATAAATTTTGAAGTAAAATGATTGCAAGGCGGGTAAATAGAGCTGACTTAAAATAACTACTTTTGTTGTTCAAATAGATGCAAATTTTTAAAGATTATTTTTGATTGTCTTATTAACATTCAGTAATTAGATATTTGTTTAAACATATAATACATAAACAAAATTATTCAAATGCAGCCGTTCCTCTAAATCTCATATACAGTTATTTAATTTCATTATCTTTATACGCAACAAATTGATAGTCTAAATATACGAAAGCTCAAGCTACTCTGACCGACTTTTGTTTTGTATTTTTAGTGGTATATATAGATATATATTGAACTGGTTTTTTGCGTTTGTGTTTTTTGTTTCTATATCGAATCTATGCCAGCATAATTAAAACCTGAATTCATTGACAATGGGAATTCCGGGCGTAATAGGTTTGTTTTGGATTTCAACAAAATGTTAATTGGAAATTTAAATATTTTTGATTAATTGTGACCTATTCAATTTTCCAGCTTAAACATCAATATAACATATAAATATAAATATTTGGTTGATTCTGCTAATATTATTTGATAAATAGTGCAAGCTGTTTTATTTAGTGTTGTTATTTAATATATTAAATTTCCAAGATACATTCAGTTTAACATATGCAATTTAATTCGTAAGTCTAATTCTGCTCCTAATAATTTCGTTTCATTAGGACCTTATTTTTATGATTTTTTACATATAATCAATATAAATAAAAAGAGCAAAAGAAAAAAAAAAAATAAATAAATAAAAAAAAAAAAAATATTTATATTATATTATATATTATATTATTTATATCAAATATATATTTTCTTATATATTTTTAATTTTTTTTTAGTAATAATCATATTAGTCTCAATATTTATTAAATAAGTTCTATTTCAAATACAATTAACTGCATGCAATTAATTATCAATTTACATCAATATAATTACTGTATTTCATCTATCAACATTTATAAAAGATATTAATTAATTCATTATATAAATTCCCTCTTAAATTTTTTAATCTCCACATATTATGTATTCATTAATTACTCAATCATTTAATTTCCATTTGATATGAGGAACGTTTTCCGTGAGCCACATTCTCACGAATTAAGCAAATTGATTTCGTTTTAATAAGCTAATTAATAACTCGTAAAAACAACACAAAACGTCTCCGTCTGCCATTTAAATTGTCAACAAACATATTTGTTGAATGGCCAAAAAATAATAATTGATGCTCGAAGCTGTTAAAAATAGAAAAATAGGCGAACATTTTCTCAGCGGACTAAAAAGCAAAAACAAGAGAAAGAGAGAGAGAGAAAGAGAGTTAGGGTGTTGCTATATAAACATGAAAACAATTTAGAAGTGCTCGTTTTCATATCGTGTTGGCAGTAAATCACATTTTTGAGTATTTTGTTACGTTTAGTTTTCCAATATTTTTTAAAGACGTTTAACTGATTTAGAGGTCCATAAAAAATGAAAACATATTTTCAATTGTTTTTATGAAGTGCTCTGAGTTGGGTTATAACACTTCTTCTAACTTTGTATTCGTCAAGTATTTCGTTGGAATTTGAATTTTAATAATTATGCGATATATACTATATACCAAATAACTCTATGCTCAAGATAAAAATAAAAAGATTCCATTACAACATGAACGCTTATCCATGGCGCATTTATTTTCATTTAGTTGCGAGTAAGCTTGCTTATCTGTAAGGGTTTTTGCTCACAACAAAATTTACGCTAACATTATTTTCGTTATCAAGTGGCTTTGACGTTTATCGCATATTTGCTTGGCAAACACTACCTCAGTCAGATGCTAAGAAAGAGGCTTTTCTCCCTGGGAGATAGAGTCGCGCCGATAAGCTGTCGCAGTTTCAGTTTCAGCTGACGCCCAACCGATTCGATGCGTAAAGGCGCACTGCAGTAGCTCTTTAATAAGCGAAAGATAAGCTTGACACATATATTTACACTTGTCGGGCGATAAAAACAAAAAAAAAAAAAAAAAAAAAAAAAGAAGAAAATATAAGTCTCAACGGAAGTGAGTAGAATTTGCGATTAGAAATAGCTAAAGATGTTGATAAAAAGAGCATAAAAATATAAAAGTACTTAGTTGAATAGAGGGGGTTTGTGGAATGGTAATTGATATAGTCTTTTCTTTTCTACATAATTTTCCTATTATTCTATTATTTATTTTTTAACTATAACTGCAAATTTACTAAATGAAAAGTAGAAGGCTATTATTAGAAATTAGTGTTTGTATTATTTTTTATTTTATTTTAGTATATTTATTTATTATATATTATAATTTTATATGCCTTTCATGCCTTTGTCTTTAGTTTTATTAATATGCTGTATTTAAGAAATAAAACTAGCCTTGAAGTTTAAATACATTTTAACAGTTTTTAAATATAAACCGGTATTTTAGTATTTACTTAATTCAACAATTTAAGTGTAATCATTTTTTTTTTGTACTGCAAATTTATTTTTACTTTCAAGCTGATTCTAATGCATAATTCGAATTTTAAAAAAATCAAAAAATGATTACCTAAGATTCTAAATATAAGAAAAAACACGAAAAAAAACTTAAAGATTTATTACCTAAAAGAACGGTGTGATTTTAAGATTAGAAAATACCAATTTTTTTTTTTTTTTTATAAATTTACTTCTGATTATCTGTGGGCAATAACACCTGAGCAATTTCTTAGTCTTATCATCGTTCTTAAGCAGGTTTTAGTCCAGCACTTACAGCTAATGACTTTTTAAAATTCATGAATATTTGATTAGATACTGTGAGTGATTTGATGTTGAGTTCTTTCTATTTGTTGGGTTTAATTTGTTGATGAAGTGTTTTTTCTGTTCAAATACAATTTAGTGTTAGGCTAAATGCAAATATCAGAATATTCTTTGCTAATTTAAAAATCTAATAATACCTCTCTCTTAAATCATTGTTAAACAAAGTATTGGAAGATGTGTGCATTAATGTTTAAAAGCTTAAAATCAACTGAATTATTAATTGCCCAACTGCAGCGACTTCAGAGGCGCATAATTAATTAAGCAATCCAACCACCAATCGATGGGGCAAAGTAACACATTCAGTCCCCTGACCCACAGAGCAAAAGTGGTTTGGGCCGCTTTTAAAGACCGTTTGGTTGGTATAAGTTGCTAGCATGCATATGCTATATATGTTCACATATACTGGATATGGGAATACATACATATATGTATTATGTGTTTACACGCAATTCGTTTGGCAGCAAGCGTCATGGCAACAAAAACAACAGCTAAATATGTATTCAAATGGGCACGTGCGTTGTCTGTCAGGGTTCAGCGGGTTACCATTTGTTGTTGTTGTTGTTGTTTTTTTTTTAGCTGTCTGCCAATTTAAAATGCCGCATTAGTTTCAATTTCTGCTTAGTATTTTATTTTGTACATTTTTTTGTTTCTTTTATATTTTTAGTGATTTTTTTCTTTTATAATTCAAAATGGTTTTCGATGGCAAAATATTTGTATTTCATTTATGGATTTATCATTAAAATTTTGTATATTTCTATTGTTTATTATTAAATGTACATTATTAAACGTGATTTAGCGAAAAAAAAAAAAAAAATTATAAATTATCGTGAGACTCGAAGTTTGGAATTTGAATGTCTGTGAGTCAATTATTAAATAGAGTTTAAAATTATTTTTTTTAATATATTATATAATTATATATAATAATAGAGAATCTAAAAGAAAAAAAAAAAAAAAAAAAATAGGTAGGTAGATTTCTCATAGAAATCTAGCAAATCATAAAAAGTCAATTTATGAATAAATTTAAAAAATTAACTCTTTACTTTTTATTATTTTGTAATTTTATTTGCAGAGTACGTTATAGCATGATAAGATTAAGAAACATACTACACCCATCCGTCTGGGAATGCTTTCTAGCTCTTCTTCTTGCTCCTTTGACTCATTATTAATTGAGCCAATCGATTTTCTGTGCTAATTGCGTAAACTTTTTTATTTCCTGCATAGAAATTTTACAACTACTCAAAAAGTTTGATGCTCACCCGTTTCCCTTGATAATGAACTTTAGCCGTAATTAATGCGCGCCATTACCAAAAAACTCAATCAAGCGATAGCGACCCAACTCACGTACTCGTACTCGGCCATATCCGCCGACTAAACCCCATCCAAGGTAACTGACCTTGGCCCAAATTATTTGCAGCCCATATTTAAAAGTGAACACAATACAATTTACACTTGAATTAATCAGAAACTCGACCTTAAATGTAAGCCAAGTCCATTTCACAGACGGCTCAAATCAGCTGTCAGCCAGCTTTAGTCGCCATCGCAAGCTCAGTGGAGGAATGGGGAAGTGAAGTGGGCGGGGGTGGGGTAGGAGGACTGGGTCTGTTGGTACCCTTATGACAAAATGCTTCCCTTGTTTGGTGTTATTTTACACTTTTGTGGTTAACCGCAAATAAGCATTTTGTGCATTTTGTTTTTTTGGTTTTTCTTTCATACCCCTCACTCTCTGTCTCTCTCTCTCTCTCTCTCGATGTATGACTCCATCTCTTTCGTTTTCCATTTGCCCAACTCAAAGTTGGCCATTTGTAAAAGTTGAACTCGGGTTCGAGTTGGCGAAAAATGACTGTTTAGCTGGCTTACTCGTCCTGCTTGCTTGGTCATCAATAGAATTTCAGTTTTCCTTTTTCTTTTCATTTTCCCTTATTTGTTCGCCTTTTGGCAAGGCAAATTTTTACAGTTAGCTGCGTTTTTACGACATTCCCATGATTTTGTGCTTACGTCTCAATGCGCTGAAAGTGCGATGATTTATTTATTTAATTTTTTTTTTTATTTATTTATTTTTATGAATAGCATTGCTATTGACAATATGCCCTTAAGATATCAAATAACGGCAGTGTGAATATATACTTCTATCGTATATATTATGCTGGAATCTTAAAGCACTTTACTGATAGGACTTCTTTCAATTGTTTTAGGAAACGAAAAATGTTCAATGATAAATATATAAATATATGTACATAATTGTCATTAGTCATTGATATTATCATAAACTTTTGTTTATCTGCGAGTCATTTTAGTATAATTTAGCTCATTCTTATCAAAGTGTTTGCCTTCATTCGTTGGGCTAGGTATTATTTTATTGCAAAGATATCAAATATCATAAAATTTCAAAATTCATAAAAGTCTGTTGAAAACCTTTATCATAAAACCGAAGACTTTCTTAGTTAATAACAAGTTTTTGTTTATGTCCATTATTTGTATCTGATATTAAATAATTTAAGTGTTTTTTCTGCTCATTATATTTGCCTATCAAATCTATATATATTTAATAAAATGCAAAATTTTGAAAGCTAAATGATATGGTAACAGAATATAGACTCTGATAATTAAAAAAAAAAAACATAAGCTCCATTTTTTAGAGATGATTGATTTGAGTTTTTATTTTTGTTTTCAGCTTGTCATAATTTTTGTTGCAAGATTTATTATAAATGTAAAAATGTATATATATATATATATATATATATATATATATATATATATATATATATATATATATATATATATATATATATATGTATTTTTTTTTTTTTTTTTTAAATTATTTATTATTTGACAAAATTATTTATTTTTTTTCAAAATTTATTTATTAATTAATTTTTTTTTTAATATAAAATATATATTTGATTCTAGTTGAAATGTCCTTTTTATAGAATTTATATTATTTATTTATATTATTTATTTGTTTAATACTTTTTACTCCTTTTTTCCTTGCTGAAAGAATTTAAATTCTTTAAATATTCTTTAAATCTTGGAGAGCTAGAGGCGATTGAAAAGAACTTTCTGCTAATTAGCTTTCAAAACTATATAATTTGTTATCAAGGACTTTTCAGGATGCCTTTGGCTTATGTTTATGCTGAGTAGTGACTGGAATTCTTGGTAAAAGCAGGTGTCATAGCAACCGTAAGGCAGTCAACTTGGCAAGCAGGAGCTCGACAGCTAGGTAAAGATGATAAAATATATTTCCTTTGCGTTCGCCCAGCAATTAGGCACGCAACCATTTGGTGGGTGGGGCCGGTACAGGTGGCCCTCAAACAGGGCGTGTGATGTGCTGACACCTTGGCGAGTGGGCGTGGCCAAGCTGCACATCCATGTGCTGTTCGCTTGACAAGTGCCCCAGGCACAGATGCGACGGGCAGGAGGTCTGTTTCTGTTTACGGTTGATTGAATTGAAGTGGGAAGCATGCGGCGGTAGTTTAACTAGAACTTGACCTGTAAAGTGTATTTAAGGGTGATTCTTAAAGCGTTAGGTGCATATACATATATAAAAGGCAACCTAATGGGGTTGGTCGAACTAAGTAATGTGTTAGCTTATGATGTATGGATAATTTGTGGATTCTTATTATGGGTTTTTTAAATTCTTTTTCTATATAATGTGTGTATGTGTATTATAAAAATAATATATTATATTATAAATTTCTAAGGCAAGCTTTATCATGTAATATTGTTTGCTTTAAAAATAGTTTAATAAAATTCTGTCTAGCTATCTATGACTTACTTAATTATGAATACATGTTTCTTAAATGTGTTTTTAAATTTTAAATATTTTTAATTTTGGTATGTCTAAAAAGTAATATATTTTTAATAGATTTTTTAAATGAGCTCTTAGGTTAACTAGAAATTATTTTTAACATAAAAATTATAATTACTCTTTATTCTTTATCATTTTTATTTCTCGACCTTCACAGAGTTCCACAATTATTCATGGTATATATATATTTATTTATATTTAATCTGCTTTCCAGCTTTCTTCTTCAAGAATTGGCCAGCAAGCCAAACAAATTTGAAAGCATGTTAAATGCCACAAAAGTCAACTCTCTATCCATAACACGCGCTCTTTTCATTGTATACAAATTCAAAATCTTTAGATTTCGCATCAATCATAGCTATCACTCAACTTTAATGATGGCGAATGTCTTCATAAATTTCGTTATCTACGTTTACGTAATTAAGTTTTTGCTCTTTTCGTATGCTAAACTCAAATTAGGTATTCTATAAATAATCGATTAGTGCTCTTAAATTCAACTTTATCTGCTGTTTAAGGCTTTTGTTTATTCTTCTTAAATTTGCATATATATTTTCGATATTTTTTCTTATATTTCATTTTTATTAATATCGAATAACAAACGTCTAGTTCAATAACCCAAGCCTCACTGAAATTTATTAAGAAATCACGTCGAGTCTTTTCCCGTGCTGACTAATTTTCTGGAATTTTTAAAGCGAATGCTTCGTGATTTGTGTCTCTACTCTCTGGGGCATCGAAAATTTATTTTTATATTGTTGTTGTCGCAGTGGCTACTGCAAAAGCGCAACAGCAACAGCAACAACAACAGCAACAACAAGAGCAACAGCGCCAACGAAAATAATACAATAAGCTCGCCGATAAATCTGTTTTCATTACTCATTAGAGCAGCAGTCACCGGGGTATCATTTGTGGTTCCATTCACTGAGCCCTGCGCATTTAAATGGCAAAATTTTTGTAATTTGTGAATTTAAACCTAATGTTGATTTTTCGCATGTTGTTGATTTTCTTTTATTTATTTATTTATTTTTTATTTTGCTTCGTAATAGCTTTTATTTATTTATGTTCTTCCATAAAGGAACGATAAATTTTGCAATGCAATTCAATATTATTTTTGTATGGTTTATTCATTCAAATTGACTGGAATATTGCAGTCTGTGTGTGGGAATGCTCAAAACAATAATACTACGTGAGGATTTATATAATGAGTTAACTTATATATATATAATTGATAATATATATATTATACTATGCTTACTCATACTTAGATGCTTTATATTCAAATATATAACAGACAATATTTTATTTCTTTTGTATTGATTTATGGTCTGCAGGTTTTCTCTCATTAATTTGAAGTTTACTTTTTAATTCTTCCTTACCTTAGTTTATCTAAGCTAAATATTTAGCTGTTCGCATTGTTTGCACTTTGGTTACAAATGTTTTTCTTATCGCTGCCGTTAGTTAACTATAACATCCTTCAAACTGAATCCAAATTGCAATATTCACGCAAAATTCAACGAACCATACAAATTGACTTCCGTTGTCTCGAGTGGGCCGACGAGGAGAAGCAGGAGGAGTACGAGCAGGAGGAGGCAACATTCTCTGGTTGCTGCCCAGATTGCACTTGTTCTGCTTCAGTTGTGCTCGATGCGGACTCAGTGGGTTCCGCCCACACGAGGTTGAGGCTGTGCAGACCTTTTGCTAATTATGTTTATGGCCAAATTCTCGATAAAGTTTTCCATGTCACGTAGTTTGTTGAAAAGTCATTATAGTACGGAGTGTGTGCACTCCAGCTCTTCTTCTATAATCTCCTTCATTTTTTTTTGCTAGTGGGCGAAAACCTTCTTAATATTCTGTGCTTTAATTTTTTTTATCTTTCAAGTTTGCATTTATGCAAATGACAATTGTTTTTTAAACTCAAATAGAAATTAGGAAAAAAGTTTACTGTAAATTGAATATATATTAAATTAATTCAAATGAAATTTTTGTTGATCTGGTAATTCTCATATTAGTGGCAACGGTAGCATGTACTTGATATACATATAATGCTATAAGGTTGTCGAATATTTTGAAAATATCATATCGATATTGAAAAATATCAACATGATATTTGATATGCAGCTTTGAAAATATCGATATATCAATATTTTTCGATTTTTTTAACAATAAATTTACAATCCATTCTTTTTCACCAAATTAAATTTTTATACTTTTCAATTGATTCACTTATCACTCAAATAAATAAAAAAAAAAAAAATATCTCAAATAATATTTTATATTTAGCCACAAAAAATATTCCCATATAAATATATATATTTATACAAAAAAAAATCCATATATTGATATTTTGATATATTTTTGACAATCTTACCTAATTATTAAGAATAATAATACGCTCAGTCTCCCTATAACCAAACGTAGCGGTTCTCCTTATCCACTCGCGCAAAAACCTGCGCCAATAGTTTTCAAATAATTATCAACAAATTTCCTGATATGATAGGGCTAACGTTTTGTTAGTGCTAAACTATTATTATGGAATATGTTCATTGAGCTCAGGTGTATAAATTGCTTATATTGTAAGTCTGTAAGTCAGTCAGTCTGTCTGTCGTCTGATAATATCTAGTTAAATAATTAATTAAACTCTATCTTTAAATAAAGCTAGTTTTTAATACGCCATTATGCCATGCGTCAAACGCTCTCCATTTATTTAAAAATCTTTCAAATGCATTCAGAACACTTGAATGCTTTCAGTCCATTGAGCAAATGCGATTAGTCGATTGAGTGTTAGGGGCTAATTTCAACGGCATTTTCGTACTCGATTTATCGAATTGTTATTTTACATTCGGGCAATTAGTTCGGCACTTCAATAGCTAATTGAATTTGTTTCTTATCTCTTGCAGACAAAGACCAGCTGCGCCCCACGCTCAACATTTTGGATAAGGTGAGTTGAGCTGTCATTTATTATTGATTGTAATTCATTTGTATCAGTTTAGTTCTTATTAAAAATAATATTGCATATTAAATTTATAGTTCAACAAAATTTGATAACACGCGAAATGTATTGCATATTAAATGAATAGATAAATGAATGATAGCACTCGAAATGTATTTGTTGTTGAATAAATACGAAGTTATTCATAAAGCTGAATAATTTCTCTGTATTATTATTATTATTATATTATTGTTATTTTTTTTTTATTGCAGCTCTTGTCGTTAAGTCTATTGCATATTTATATTTTAACATATTTAATATACAATATATACAATACAAATAGTATTATAATACGAAAGATTATTATATTAATTTTTTATTATATTAATTTTCCAGTTGTGTCTATTAAAGTTTTCGATTATATAAATTTAAATTACGTTATATATTACCTGCATTATCCAAATTTTGCGCCTCTTTGGGGGCGTGTCATATACAAGCTAGAGTATTATTTTCAAAGTTTTCGAGCGTAAGCCCCAAAATTATGAAGTTAGATTAACGTAATTAATCCTTTTAAGGATTAGCCTAAAATTAAAAGTCTCTTCGCAATCGTGGTTGAAAGTTATTCTCTAGAACCCTTCAGCGCCTTGTTATTTTATTTAACGCTTCCTTATTGCATGCACAGCAAATTCAATTTGCTATGGGCTTCACACAAAAAAAAAAAAAAAAAAAAAAAAAAAAAAACAATATACCTTTTTTCCCATTTTCCCATTTTCATATTCTGGGGTTCAGAGTATTTAACCGTTTATGGTCTAAATATACTATTATTGCCGGGTTATTGCTTTATAAGATTAGAAATTAAAAACGACTTAAGTTTATATTTTGGCTTTATGCTGCAAAATTGAAAACAGTATAAATTTATTCATGTGTCTATATTTTTTTTTTACCACCTAAAGGTTTGGCCAAAACATTTTCTCAATGAAATCTCATAATGCATATTTATATATGTATATCATATCAATTCATTTATTTTGGCAAATAATATATTTTAAAACTACATTTTTTATGAATTCGTTTGGAGATACCTATATTATAAAACTACTACGATAGATACCTATATTATAAAACTACTACGATAATCCATTTACTAGCTTTAGTTGGATTTTCTTATACGTAATTTTTTCTTACCTAAAGTATGACAAGACTATAATCTTAATTACAAAAATAAAATAAAAGGTATATATAATTAATTTTTTAAATTTTTTGCATGTAATTGCATTACTTTCATTTCCATTTCATCCACGCTCATTAGACAAAGTTTGGCTGTTTCAGTTTCAACCCGGTTAAAATTATAATTTGTAAAATATATTTCGAGTTTGAAACTATTTGCGTAAATGCATTTACCGCATTGTAGCACAACAACAAATAGGTAAAGTTTTAAATAGTTTGGAAATTAACTTAAAATAGTTTGCTCGAATGTAAAAAATGTGGGAAAATGGAAATTCTACGCTTGGCTAATTTCAATAAAAACTGCTGTTTTTTATTTTTTTGAAGACACGTCAAGTGCTGCCTTAATTGCGCTAAAGATTATTTAGGATTTGTTTAGCCAAATGACGCACAAACGTGTATACAGGAGATGCTAATCACAGTTGCGGTAATCAATTCATCTGCCTTGTTATCCTGGCTGTGTATACATTTGATCTAGCCATCAATCAGCGATAATTTGCTGCCACTTATTGGCGCATTGATTAGCCACAAGCTGTCATTGATTGCGCCAACTGAGCCCGATTACACAAAAAAAGCCATTGCCATGCGCCAATAGCCAAGTGTGCTAGCATCCCGGCCTGAGCACTTGACTGGGGCGCA
Source organism: Drosophila arizonae (assembly GCF_054131065.1). Taxonomy (NCBI): domain Eukaryota; kingdom Metazoa; phylum Arthropoda; class Insecta; order Diptera; family Drosophilidae; genus Drosophila; species Drosophila arizonae. Next base: position 24,531,464 of record NC_142923.1, on the reverse strand, counting down.
TAATAACACTGTAGTCTACTTTTAGGATTCGCGGGCACAATTAATCTTGTCGGCACTCGGGCACGAGCAGAAGGCAACAAAAGCAAAAACCACATCTGCGTGCTTCGTTGTAATTAATATGCAAATGAACAAGTCGAGCCAGACAAAGCCCAGCGACAACGACAACCAGAACGCCAGCCGAGGCAGAGGCAGAGGCAGAGGCAGCAAAGACGCCGCGACGTCAAAAACATTTGCACAAATCATTGGCTAAAGTGTTTCGAGAGAGTTGGGGAGAGGACGCCAAGTGTGGCTAATTGTTATGCAAACGGGCACACTGTAGAATAACTTCCAGACAGTTGTTGTTGTTGTTGTTGTTGTAGTGGTTGTAATTGCAATGCTTAAACTGTTGTGAACTTCTGCAGTGCGGTTAAAGTCCAGTCGAAAGTCCAATGTAAACCATTTTGAGTTTAGCTAGATAAATTTAATTATATATTGTTAACTGCTGTCAGACTGCTGCTGCTGCAGCGGCTGCTGACACAGACCGCACGTGCTGCTGGTTGCTTAAATGTATTTGGCACTAGGCCAAAAAGAAGAAGAAAAACGCCATCGATGCAGCTGCAGGCTCGCCAAGACAGATGAACAGCAGTCGCAGCCGCAGCAGCAGCAGCAGCAGACGAGCCACTCAAACTTGACAGAGGCTGAGTGAATGTGGCCCTTGTGTGTGGCTAAGGCGCAAGGCCAAGACGCAGCCACAAGCAGCACTACAATCACACTCACACTCACACACACAAAAGCACTCTCACACATACATAACATACATATATATTCACACTTGATTGCCTTGGCCAAGTTTGATGCTCAGGCTGAGCATCCTTTTAAATGAATTTGCGCAAAATACATTATAAACTTTGAGCTGTATGCGCGCTTTTCAGTTAGTTGATTGCTTAAAAGCTTTCAAACACACATACACACAAGTCTCTGTGTGCGAGTGTGTGTGTGTTTATTTATCGATAGCCATTGGCTTTGTGGCTTTTGAAAATCGATAGCACACAAAGTGCGTCGTTTATATGAATTGCGGCTTGAATTGATATGCCATTTCATAAAATTGTGTGTAAATATCTTAAGCTGTGGGTTTTGAAGTATTTATGGTCATTATTATGTTAGTCATTTGCTAGTTGTAAAGTTGATTATTTGATAGAGATGATTATGAATTGCTGCTATAGGAATTTGTTTGAAATATTCATAGACTAGGTGGTTCCTTGTTCTAGGATATATAGCTTAAAAAATATAAAATAAGTAACAAAATGATTTGTCAATTAAATAATGTAAAATAATCAATCAAAATCAATTATATAAAAGGTTATTAATGAATAGAAAACGAAATCTTTATTTTACATAGGAATTATAAACTTTTAAATTAAATTTAATAAGCCCTGTAATTTAGTATGACTTCATAATAAAAATAATAAAATAAAAATTATTTATTAGCGATATTCTTTGAAATACAGAGTAATTTATTGATAATTTTCATAGATAGAGTTTAAACTTAGACAGGTTATTGGAGAAGATTTTATTAATTTAAATGAGAATATTTTGTCAATTAACTGTTTAGTGATTCATTAATTTTATTTATTTTTTCTTTGAACATTAAAAAAAAATTAAATATTGGGAAAGATTCTTATTAGAAATAAATTTATCTTAATTTTTTATTTATTTTTTATTTTATTTTATTTTATTTTTTCAATTCAGCCATGATTCTAGCTAGCTGTTAATAAATACATCAATTGCTCGAACTTTTATTTTTTTATTATTAGAAATTTTCTCAGTTTTTTTTGTTGCTCCTGTGAAAAAGAACAATATTAAAATTGTTACCAAAGTTTGTTTTTTAAGCTAAATGGCAAAATATATATGCAAATATTTTATAAGTAGATAAGTCTAGGTTAACTTTTGAGTTACCTGAATTGGATTTTGAGTAATGTCGAATATTTACATATTTATATACATATTACATAGGCAACTGTAGAGTGCAGTGTGACCAGATCTCTGCTGTGGCAAGTCCATGTTGGCCAGTTTTACAGAAACTCATTAAAACTTTAACAATGCCCCAAATTTGACAGATGGCCATATGTGGGCGTGCGTCAGGCTGTGCAGGCTGCTCAGACTGGCCATATGCTTCGGTTCTGTATGCTGTCGTCTGACAGCCGCAGAGGGGACAATATGACAGCAAATTAAAAACGCGCTAAGCAACACTGAGAATGCTGGAAAAGTGAAAAGTGAAAAGCGAATAGCAAGTGGCAAGGCAAAGAGAGGAAGATGCTGAAATGCTGTGCACAATGCGGAAATGGAAATGAAAATAAATGTTCATGTGTTAGTTACGAGTGCGCTGGCTTTTGTTTCCTGGGCGACGAAAAACGTTAAGAAAACTGCAGTTGCCGCCGAAGGAAAACGAAAGCAAATAGAAATATGTACGAGTGGTCATGTAACGGGAGGGTTCGACTAGGATATACTCTGTCTAATGACTTGGACTGAGTTTGATTATAAATGAAAAGAGTTTTTTCTAATACTTTTATTATGGCAAAGTCGATAGATATGGTACGAGATCTTGAAGTCTATAGCTCTAGTCCCTTAAGATATTCCTCATAATGTAAGTCTTTCAAATCTATAGAAAAATATATAAATATATCTTTAATATATTAGGCTAGAGCCGGTCTCTCTGATGAGCTCAATTGAAAAATTGTTACATCTCTTAACATAAAACCAATATGCCCTTTCGTTTGATCCACTCTCACTGGTATTTAGGGTATAACAACAATGTCATAAAGTTTTCAGCTATGCAACGCTGGAGCATTTCCTATGCCAGTTGTTATTGCTGTTCTTGTTTTAATTTATGCCCATGAGAGGAGACGCCAGTCGACAGGCGGCAAATACAACGTATATGCAGAGCCGACCCAACTTCTAGAGTGCGCACTGTAGGTGCACAGAAAAGCTGCTTAAAAGGATTAGCATGCAGCAGGCGAAAAGTCCTTGACCAAAATTTGCACAGCCAGAGCCTTGGAAATGGGCACACGGCGCTTTGTTTTCGCCATTCGAAGTAACTCTACGTTGTGCGACAAACAACAAAAGTTACTTCAGTTTTGCGTAACTAATGCGCCACAAGAAAATAATAGTTTTAATAACAGTCACATTAGCATAGCAAATTACCATTACAAAATGTAGAACTAATTCTTTTTAGTATTACAATAAATGATGATTGAAATAATCAAAGCGGGAGTGAAATAGTTTAACTTCAAAATTGAGAATATGTATACAAAATATAGTTGGCAAAAAATAATCAGTTTATACTAATTTTATAAAAGTTTTTAAAGTTAAAAAAAAAAAAATATTGTTCTAAGTCGATGAATTATTTGTATTAAGATCGATTAAAAAATGTATTTAAAAAATTGTTTGCCATCGAAACAATTATAATACATAAAGCAAAATTAACTTTTCCGCTTGAGAGTCGAGCTGCAGCATCGATTAATTTAGACCGTAGTTTAGTATGCTGCATTAAAAATGTGCGACGAAAGATTCAGTTAAATAGAATCTATAAACTAATTTACATCTAAGACTGTTGTGCTAATTTGAAATTCGACCAATATTCAGTTTAATCTCAATTAAAAACCTATGCAAAATCGCCTTTAATTTGCTATTTCTATATCTACGATTATAACTATAATCCATTATTTAGATTATTTCCCTGCACTACTTGTGTAATTTAAAAAGGATTAGATAGTTTTATTCGTAAAGTCCAATTAAACTTAAATCACCAATCGATTTTCAAACTAGGCCAACCAGCTCGTTTAGCATAAAAGAAACGAAAGATTTTCGTATAAAGTGAAATTGCAGACTTAGTTAACATTTCAAATGCTACTTAATTAAAATGTAGATTCTTATTCAGTTTCAGTTTCAGTTTCGTCTTTTCTACAATCATTTACAGCACCTCTGTTTGGCCCGACTTAGCTGAGCATTATCCTTAGACAGAGCAAATTGCTTCTTGTTTTGTTCTGTGTTTTGTTATTGTGGCTTAGTGGAATTGGTCCGCTCTTAATCATTTCGTCGTTTTGCGTGTTTGACTGCCAAGTTGTTGTTGCTGTTGTTGTTGTTTTCTTTCTGTTACTTGTTGTATTTGGTTTTCGGCCAAGTCATTTGCCAACAGCTTTCATGTCCATTTTCCTTGGGCCAGCCGCATTGTGTGCGTTCTGCCTTTTCCGTTTTCTTTTCTCTTCTTCTGGGCTCCCCATTGTTATTCTTGTAGTTGTTTTGTTTGGATTTGTGCGGTTCTTTGGGATTCGTTTCACTTTTTTTCCTCAACTGCTTTCAACTTTTTCGTAATTGAGAGATTTTTTCTTTACTTTATCAGAGGCTTTCTTGGTCTACTTTTAATGATTTTCAATCGTAGTGATTGGCAATGGAAGTTTCCTTTTTTTTTCTAAAGAGCGTCTAAAATTTTGTATGAAAAGAACAACTTAAAATTCGATGCGAAAATAAATGTCAGTTTAAGGGGGAAATCCATTCTCTATTTAGAACTTGCGTGATATGAATAGAAAACTGTTTTGGCTTGAGCGGAACATAATTAAATTAAAAATTAAAATTAAATAATTTTGAGGGGTGAGGGTTAAGAGTGGAAGTAAAATTAACTTTTATTGTGATACAATTTTTTTTTTTTCGAAAGATAATAATAATATAATATATAATGGAAATACAATATATTAGTGAATAGAAATTTTCTAAGGAAAATATTTGAAGGGCGACATTTTTAGGTCAAAAATTGGGGAACAAGAGTATGTAGATAAAAATTATGGAAAATATTAAAGGTTTTATATTTAAATTTAAAAATGAATAATAAAAAAAAAAAAAACTTTTAAATTGAAAATAAAAAAAGTACTAAAAAGATACAATTTTATGTCTCAGAAATTTAAATAAATTTTTCTTTAAATTTTAATCTCAGTAAATTTGAAAACTTGGCACATTGCCGCATAGATTTATAGCTACTTAACTTAACTTGTAGCATAAACAGAATTTTGTCGGGCGTTTCACAACACTTAACACATCATGATCCACAACAGCGAGCTCCATTATCATATGTGTAAACACACGGCACTTCAAACTTTACCTGAGTCAGGTCGCTGAGGGTGTGTGTGTAAGATGGAAAAGGAGAGGGAGAGGGGGCGGTGTCTATTTGCTTGTAGCTGCTTGACAGGCTGAGGCAAAATATTTACGACACTTCAACCGTAAATCAGAGCACATGTTCTTCATTTCCCCACCACAGAGAGACGACACACATTCACACACGCGATGCACTTAATATCATTAAAAACAAATTGAGCACATTAATAAATATGAATTATGATTGTTAATAAAAAATGATGGCCAGAGCAGTGGCAATGGACCAGAAGCGATACGAAGAGTCCGCTGAGAGCATGAGGAATGAGCACAAGAAATCGAAAACGGGGACTCTAGAGGCCCACTTGACACTTCCAGCAGCAGCAGGAGCAGCAACAGCAGCAGCAGGAGCAGCAACAGCAGTACTGCATTTGAGTGCGGCGGAAGGGGGCGGTAGTAGTCTGGCAGGCCCTTGCACAGTTGTTGAAGCCAAACAGAAAATATGGAAACATTTTTGCGGCCACTTGCCACAATCTTCCTTCCCCAAACGTTCTGTTGCATAACTTTTGGCGCTTAAAAATGCGGCAGACATCATAAATCAATTTATGGCTTTAGCATGCAGACAGCAGGCAGCTAGGGAACGAGACGAGCAAAGAGAAACATACAGAGATGAAGAGTGGGGGAGAGAGGAAGATCCGGCATCACAGCCAATGAAGGAGCAATAGTAAGAGCCTTTCAGTGTGCTTCCCTCCGAGGCTTATGACTCACCACTTACCGTTCTCCACTCCCTACTCGAGTGACTAGCTTTAGTTGTTCTCGATGTTGCTGAATTATGCTTGCGTGTGCTTTTCGCAGCATTTGCAATTGAGGAATTTATGCAGGTGTAAACAAGGTGAGCATCGAGTAAAAAGCTCTCACCGAGTGTAATACAAAATGGAGCATTACATTCCGATTATCATTATGAGAAAGAGACAGAGCTCTAAGCCTGTGCTCTTAATTGAGTTGACATATGGCTGGAATCAGGTTAAGTCAGAGCGTTTTGGGTAGAGCATTTGCAGAGATCGTAGAGGCATCTAAATTGACTGATTTAGAGCGATTCAAATCATATCTGCTTTGAATGGGCTTCTTTTTGTTATTTATAAAGAGTAAAGTTCATAAATATCCCATAAAATTGGCAAGGAAATAAATAATATAATTTAATTAAAAAAAAAAAAAAAGCTCGTCTTAAAACTGAAACCTAATGTTTTGCACTGAACTAAAATATTAAGCATTGTCAAAAATGTTTAGTTCAATAATTGTCTAGATTATTGACTAAATATATTTAATATAAAATAATATATTTACTAAATAAAATATGAAAATAGGATTCTAAAAAATGGAATACTTTAGATTGATTTAATAAAATCTGTGAAATCGCATGCCAGCTTTCATTCTAGCTAAAATAGCAAAATATAATAAACAAATGTCACGGCTAGTTAAAGCTTAAACAAATCTAGCTTAAATCCAATTAGAATTTTCTTCAATCCAATTTGAACGCCAAAAATGAGCAAGGCATTTTAAATTAATTTTAAATTTGACGTAACAAGCTAACGGCTTTTACATTTCTTTAACAGCGTGACGCCATTTTGTTGTTGTTTTCATTCTTGTTTTTATATTAATTTTGACATTACCCTGCGGCGCACAGAGCAGCTGGGAATAAACAAAATCTTCCATTTTTTTTACCAGTTTTTATTTTACAGAGCAAACTGATGTGACTCCTACGCGAAACAAAAAAGTAAACTCATACACACACACACAAGTAAAAGTTTTATTTTTTATATTTGACTCATTTGCACTCGATTGTACGCGGCGATAGCGTCAGTCTGTCAATTTCTGTTGTACTCTGCTGTGAAGTGGAGTAGGGTATATTGGGTTAGTTAAAGTTATTTATATGGTATTTACATATTTTCAATAATTTTTTTTTCAGTCAGAATGAGCGTAAATACGTTTATGTGCGTATTAAATACATATTAAACATAATTATTTTTAATATTATTATAAAGCACATATATTTTATGCTATTTAAAAAACCGACTTTCCATTTGAATTTTATTCTAACTGATAAATTCTTCTTTCCTTCTTAAAAAAAAAATCTTTGCATAACTTAGGCATAAACAATTAACTCAAAGTTTTATATTTTAAGATACATTATGAATATATCGAATATTGTATACATTAAAATATTTCTTAGGCAAATATTATATAGTCAGCTATGCCCGCCTATTATGTTTTCACTTGCCTTTCTTTTGTTTATTTTTATTATTTTTTGCTGCTGTTGAGCTCTGTAGAGAGTGATAGTTAGGCCATGAATTGTGCTGAAACGTAATGGGGCAACTTATCAATAAGAAGTGAATCCTGAATTTAAGTCAAAGAATCATTATTGATACTGAGCTCAGCCTTTCAGATTGCTCGTATCTCTGCCTAGTCATTTTTGGACAGTTTGTAATTTAAGTTTCAGCTTGAGCCACGCAACTGTGTGTCTGTGTGTGTATATCTCTGTATCCAGTTTTTTTTTTCTCTGTAGCTGCATCATCATCATTAACATTATCATTGACAGCGGGCGTATCGTTTTCCTTTTCATTGCGTTTGACATAACTCACAAGTGTCGTTCGCAGCCCTCCGTCTTGGCTTTTACTCTACTTTTTCTTTCTTTTTGTTATACTTTCTTCTTTACAGTTGCAGGGTGTGTGTGTTAATGTGTGTGTGTGTGTGTCTATTACATGGGCGATAGGTTTCAATCTTTTGATAAGATTTAATGTGCCTAACGTGACGTAAAATGTTGCTAATTAAGTGTTAAGCAAGCCCAGGTAGCTGCTCACTGCGAAGCTGTCGATAAAGCAAGCAGACTCTATCTGTCTGTGGGTGGGGAGCTTCAGCTTAATAACTGGAAAATTTCTACATTAATTGTAAGTATATGCGCAACTAACGAATGAATGATGTGTATGATAAATGTAATGGAATAGTGGCTGCAATGCGTGAAAGCACTTCATAGCGTACTTAGTAATTAGCTTAGCTCACCGAATAGGAATTTACTTTCTACGAAAATATTTGTTGCTTAAGTCTTTGAGCTCAATAAAACATATATGCTTAACAATTTGTTTATGCCCGATTTAACAATTAGCGTTTTGTTGCTTTTCAAATTGATGTGACTTATGCGTGGTGCCTTTCTCTGCGATTCTCATGGCATTGCGTTTGTTTGCTACAGTTATTTATATATTTTTACTTTGATGCATTTAATGGTTGTTTGCTTAAGTAGTTAAGCTGGTTGAAAAAGTTTATTTAATTTTTTGTGTTAAATTGATTTGTCAACAATCAGTTTGTTAATTTTGAAAGCTATTAAGAGATGCATTTGATAGCAAAATATTATTATGTGTGGTATGAATGTGGTAAAAAATATATGCTATTCTGTATTAGATACAATATTTTTAAATCAGAGGCACTAATCGAAATTAAACTAACTCAAACTTAATTCAAAAGCCACTATAATAAATATATCATTTAATTTTTTATAATATTTCTAAATATTAAATTTAGTTTTTTTTAAGTTTTATATTTTTCCAAAATGTTTATAAAATATATGCAAAGTATATAAATATACAAATTAAATTATTATTGAAAAATATATTTTAATTTGCTTACCAGTATTATTATGTTTATTTTATTAAACTTCTTAAAAATTCCTGAAGTTCTAAAAAATGCCTTAATAATTTATAAATACGTACGTTTGAATCTATATAGCATTTACTCACCATTAATTATCATTAGCCAAAAGTTGCTATTGTTAAATTCAAGTAGCACAGCATCGCAGCATATACTAAAGTTTAAAAAGAGTTTCTTCTCATTTTTAGCATGCTATAAAATGCTATATAGTATATATGCAGATAGTTATAATATTTGCATTAGGCACTTAATAGTCACAGTATAATTCAAATAGCTGAAAAGAATTTTGGTGTTAGTTCGGTTATATAACTTTTTTATATACAATTCTCACAAATATAATTAAATACTTTTAACAACTCGCTTCCAAGAAACAGTTTGAGCCATTGTCTTAGCCAGTTGCTTTTAGAACTTGTCAAAAAATCAAATGTGTTTAATCAAATATTTAACGAGCTAAATTATGAAAAAAAAAAACAAAAAAAAAAAAAAAAACATTTTGATCTATGGCTAAATTAAATGCTAATGAAATTGATAGAAATTAGCATTCTGGAATATTTTCAAGAGATATACAAATAATTTTAGTAATATGAGTAATATAGCTTCCTCGTTGAGAGGGGGTACCGCTGAGGGTACCTCAAATTTATGCACATCTCCATAGATACTTGAGCCGGTGCTTAAGTCGGCATTTCCTTTATATTCATACTCAATTTGTCAAACAAAATGTTGTGCGTTGCGCGTTGTTCAGTCTGACTGATTGTCTCGCTGTCTGTCATGCTTATGGGCCCTATGTACTTGGCGAGCATTGTTGATCTATGCCGTCAGACTAACTGTAAATGCTGTCGCATTTGAGTGATTGACGCCTGCGGTGCGTGCGTGAGTGCAATTTGTGTTTTTTTATTTTCCATCAAATTTGCATAGTTCCGCATGCGATAAGAAGTCTGTTTATCAATATTATATACCCTACATGTGCTAACGATTTCATAGATAGAAGCTGAGATTATGTGACAATTTAATTAACAAAATTTTAATTTTATATTGAGTAATTTTTTAGTCTCTTTTGATTTTCTTATCTAGCTGGAAGTATCAATTAGAAATTCTGGTATAAAATAAACCTCAAATAATAATCCTCTGAAAATTTTAATACTTTATTAATTTACATTTAATTGATTTTTTTTTTTTTATAATTATTTTATTCCATACACTCTAAAATTTAAATTAATTATGTGGTGATAACTTAGTATAATAATATTTAGAATAAATAAATAGACATACTTAATTTTCCAGAGTAACAGATTTATTTTAAAATAATTTACTACAAATAATTTTTTTTTTTTTGTATATATCTACTTTATTATTATTATTATTATTAATTTTTTTATATCTTTTTATTTGCAAATCTGTCTTATACTAAACAATGAGCAAATATTTTTTATATAACTGTAAAATATAATTTTATGTTTATACATCACACAACTATTATTTAAGTTATTCATTCGTTTACACTTTGAGCAAGAGCCCTCGGTTCATTTCATCTTGGCTTTCGGTTGACAGCTTTGAGTTGTCCATCATTTAGGGAGAAATACGACGTTCGCACAATAAAGTAGCCACGAAATCGATTGCTCTCTGAGTTTTTTCTCAAAGTATCAACAAAAGGCATTTATATGCAAAAGGCAAAAGGCATTTATAGGCATTGAGCAGCGCTCAACAGATATTTATTGGTTATATCTTATTTATTTTACTAACTTATTATTATTATCGTTACATTTTTGTATATTTCCTTAATTTGTAATACACTTCTAGAGCATCTCAACTGCATCACTTTCGCTTTGCGCTTATTCAATGTTTTATTTTTGCATTGATTTGCAAGTCATTTGATTTTTCGTTGCTGGGATTTAAACAATTGCATGAGTCACTCGAGAGCTGCACTTGACAGTGATAAAGCATTTCATTGATATATGTTTCCTAACCATTCAATTATGCAATCCCCAATTCCCAGCGGATGTCACTGATTAACAACTTAATGCTGGGCTCGACGCATTTTAGATATTGGGCAAACAAAAACTTAATGTCAAATGTTTGTACCATACAGCAAGACCTCGAGTTGACTGACAAGTGTTTGCAGTACAATTATTCAGTAAATACTCTCAAAATTTTTAACAGAGTGTTTTTCAATATTATTTTTTGTAATGCCATTATAATATGACTTTGAGCTAACGATGCAAAGACACTAAATTCGTGTTCCGGATATATATATATTTTTTTTGTCAAGTACATAGATAATGAAGATAATGAAGTTTATGGATTTCCTGTGAATTATTTAATTTAATTGATATTAGTGTCAAATAAAACTCAACATTAAAAAAAAACATTGTTTTTTGCAAAAAAGAAAATATTTTAAAATATTTTATTTATATAAATAGCTTAATAAGTTATAATAATATTTAACTATAATGAATGTAAGACTAGACTAAGACTAAAATTCACTAAAAGCATATATATTATTAAGATAAATCCGTTTTTATATTATTTAAAAACTTGAATTTATTTTTGTTACTCTTATTAAACTTTATTTATTTAAAAATTAATAATTTAAATTGTGTAGTCTGGTACAAAAAAAGTATTAATTTGTATTTAATTTATTTCAATTATTAGTTTTATGATTATTTATTATTAATATTTTTTATTTATTTATTGAAATTATTATTTTCATTTTTAAAGCTCCAGATAATTTCATTCATTGAGAATATCTCATACTTTTTAAATTAATTTTTTATTATTTAAAATCATTTTTACATTTTCTACACAATCACACACTAGTTTCATCAAAATGTCATTAATATATTTACAATTTATATATAAATAAATCTGTTGACACACTAAATTACTCGGTTTTCTACTGGGCATTACCACATCGAGCGTCATGTTTGTGCTTCTAGCACGTACTTCTAACTCTGGAGCATCTTTTGTAGCTGTTGTTGTTGTTGCCTCCACGAGCTCCACTGTCTGACAGTCGCTTGTTATTATTATTATTTGTAGATTTTACTGTCCGAAGGTGTCGTTTGTATATTTCGTGACTTTTGTGCAAATGTGTTTTTTTTTCTCATCTTGTTTTCATATTTATATTTCATTAATTAAAAATTTGTATGACAAGCGCGTTTGTTGCTGTAATTTATATTGAGCATCGTGTTTAGATCTGAGCTACTTAACATGTACTCAGTGCTGTGCAATGATTTCGAAATCAATCAGCCAATGCTTATATTCCGATTGGCCTCTAAAGAAACCCGATCGGGAAATATCCAATGAATCATATTAGTTATCACAGGCTTAGGACAAAGTGATATGTACTTATAGCAGAGGTACAACAAAATAAAAACCCCTTCACATAAGAGGCTTTGTGATATTATGGCCTCGTTGATGATAATTAAAATCCATGAGCACACACGTACTTTAGCGTTTTTCTCGTTCTCATTCCAATTTCGTTTGTGTTTTTATGCTTTTTTTCACGGCCCCATTGAAAATGCATTGCGAGCCATAAATCAAACACCAAACGCTGAGCAACAATGCACTTTCACTCGCGCATCTATGCGGTGTATGTATATAGAAGAGTGTGAGAGAAACTAGAGTTCCAGTTCGAGCACACACATGTGTGCGTGTGTGGGTTTATGTGCGTGGGGGGGAAACGAGGAGCTAGCTGGGTAACTTTTTGCAATTGGCTGCTCGAGTTCATCTAGAAAATTGCTCTGTGCCATGATTAATGCAAGCAATCATGGAAAATGAATCACCTTTGTACAGATGCGTTCTTTGTTTTAACTAACTGCAGCGAACTGCTAGCAGTTTCTCGCCTTTAAGTTCGCTCGCTCTGTAGTTGCTCGTTTGGCTAGATATATGTTTTCCCTAATATTTCTCAGCTATCTATAGTTAAATGTTGTTTAACTTTGCTTGAGATTTGTGGGCTTCAAAAATAACTTTAGGGAGTTGAGTATTTATATGTATATAAATATATATAAACATATATATATGATTGAGACCTTATAAAAGCAAAAGTTTTAATTAAAATTTGTTTATTGGAAAAAGCTGCAAAATAATGTAATTTCTAATTGGTTCTCCATTTACTTGTGTTGTAATTTTGTAAGAGTTATTATTAAAGACTGACTGATAACAATACCAATAAAAAATTTATAGTTGTTTTTAATTGGTTCAGAGTATAAAAATATTTCTATTTAATTGATGTGAAGCTTTATTTAAGAAAATATAAATAATATTAGGTATAATACAACTATTAGAGCATAATATATTGATACAATAATTTACTATTAACGAAATGTAAAAAAAAATCTTATTTTAATTATTTTGCTATATGTAAGCTCTGGCTAATATAATAAATAGTTTACGATACCGAAATATAAATTATTTATAAATATTATTATACACTAAATACAAGTTCGCATTGATATCTTACTGAGACAGATACAAAATGTTTTATGATCAGTCAGGTTGACACTCCGAATACTAAAATGCCTCCCCTTTCAGGCTTGCCCCTCAACTTGCAACCAGGCGCTATCCCGCATTAACCTTCAAGGTTAAGCCTGCATGTGGGTCTTACTTTTTCCTAACGAATCTTTTAGGCGAAGACGTATTTCTAAACATTTACAAATTATAAAGTAACCATGACACTGCTCCCAACCGGGGTCGACAATGTAATTTAAAAAAATTTAATCATGCCTTAATAAATATTTCCTTGAAACTAAAATAGCCAATCTAATTCTTCAAAGTAGTTCTGATTACTATATAATTCACAAGTCATAGTCGTCAAATGAGATATGAAGCTCTTAACGGCCGCCGCGTTATCAAAACAATTCAACATTGAACGTTGTTAACTGTCAATTAAACACATTCGTAGATAAGGGCTACTTTTATTTTATTGTTGTTGACAGCAGCAGCAGCGAATCTACTAACCTGATTACCAGAAACAAATGTTAATTACTTGTAGATGTGATGTGAGCCATAGATAGTCGTCAGAGTCTTATCGTATATTGTGGCTAAGAGTGTGCAGACATGCTCCGAAGACTGCTCTTATAAGGCGGTGGAAACATTGCTAAGACTCTCGATTTATATTATGCTCATCTATAGCATTAATTATTTACCGAGCATGTGCAGCGCATTTAAAATTACAATTGAGCCACCTAGTTAATGTCAAGTGCAATTAAATGCGGCACACCCTGTGTCATCAAGGCCTCAACGAGCCACTTAACGAGTGGCTCAAATTGTCCTCGACTTAATGCCCAGCAACACCCACCGGAAAGCTACAATAGCCCCACTTACGACTACTTTTGTTCCGTTTTTCACATGCAATTGCAATTGCAACGTCGACAGAAGCTTACTCTTAATTCCCTTGCAAAAGCCATTCAATTGTTTCGACTTATAGCGCACAAAGCGTGTGACAAGTTGCTTGAAACCATAAAGTTCAATGAAAATTTGAAATGAATAATATATTATAAATGAATAAATATTTATTAAATATATAAATATATATATTTTTAGACATTATTGTTCAAAGTTGTATTATAACTACAAAATTGGGCTTGTTAGTTGTAATATTTTATTATTATTCATTTTAAAATTGAGAAATCGGGATATAATGGTTTTGATTATTTATTGTATACCGTATTGGATATAATATGAAAATTATTATTATTTTATATTAAACATGTCAGCTTGTTCTATACATTAATATATGTATATATTTATTTTATTTTATTTTATTTAATTTTCTTTTTTATAAAAATTTTTATTTACAATTACACATAACTTTATGAATTCAATAATTTATATAGCTGCTGGTTGCAATTAAATAATTAGTTCTTTTTTATATTTCTATATAAAAAACATATTCATTTAGTCTATTTATTTATATTTTAATGGAATACCAAAATAGAATACAATAGACTATTTTCAAAATATATTACATTAGAATTTTATTATTTAAAAAAATGATTTTTATTTATTATAATTTATTATAATAAAAAAAATCCAACAAAGTTCAATTTAAATAGATTAAAAATATAGATAATTGTTATATAGTATAGACAGTTTTCAAGCACTTCACTTAGAGCTTAGATAACAAACTTTATTAACATTAACTACAAAAAAAAAAAAAAAAATCTGTTTGAATTTTGTATTTGAACCCCTGATAACAAAAACTATTTACTGAGAGAAAAAAAAAAAAAAAAAAAAAAAAAAAACACCCACTTCTTATATTGATCCGATCTGACCAGTTTTACCCAATCCCACTCAATTGCAAGGTAATTTACCTAAACTGGATTTTAGATGTAATTAGATTAATTTACAGTAAACAACTTTTTATAGTTGTGAATATCCAGTATAAATATACATAGTTGTGTTTACATTATATAACTTTTACTTTATATAATATGATAATACGTCTAAAAGTCTATGTAACTCAGCATACTTCGAATGCTCATTTCAACCCTTTTTTTTTAAGGGTATCGAATTAAGCCATGTTAGAGAGCTGTTTTAGCTTCTGTGCTGACATTAAATACGTATTAAGCACATCTTGATTACATATGAAACTCTCGCAAAAGTTGTGTTATATGAGCGTCTCCTGCTGTGCTAAAATTTCTCGACTCTGTCAACATTCTTTGCCATTGTACACATACACACACACACACAGAGTCTCGCACCCACACACAGAAACATACACCATACACCATACAATTGAAGCTTATTAAATTTGCAGTTATCGTTGAGGGAGTGTGGTGAATCTGTGGAGGCTGTAGACTGGAGAGGTGGCTGGGGGGGTCACGTTGCCCGCTGGCTGAAAATTCAATTAATTTCAAATGCAATTTTAAGTGCACTTCTGTAGAGCGCTTCACTTAGTAGGCGCTTCCGCTTTGCTGGTTTAGCTCCTTCCGTTGAGCACTGTTTGGGCGCCGGGCGTCAAGTTTTTTTCTCTTACATTTTTGTTTTTTAATGTCCTCTACGGTCCGAAAAAGTTGATTAATTATGCAAATTTTAATTAGGTCGAAGGCCTGGAAGGCAAAGTGGTTTGTTTGGCTGGGCAGCCAATCTCATTTGACAATTCAATTTCCTTTTGCTATGGCTGGGCGTTGCGCTACGTTTGCGCAAATATGTTTGCACAAGTTGTTTGCCCAATTCAGGCGTGGCATTATCTATGGATCTTTGGTCATACATATGAGAATGTCTGTCTGTGTGTGTGTGTGTGTGCGTGCAGCACATTCAATTAGTCAAGCATACGCACTGTGGTCCTCCCCTAGGGCACACTTTGGCTCTTTGTTTTTGCTGAGCGATTTATTGACGCATTTAATTAAAATTGCGGTATTTGCATTCGAGCAAATTATTTATTTTTGTTTTTAACTTGATATATGTGAAAAACTTATAGCACGAATATATAACTATATCTATATCTTGCCTCTGCGTCCCTCTCTCTCTCTCTTTTTTATCATCTGTTTTATGTTGGATTTAAATGCAAATGCTGTACAAACTCTGTACAGATTTTATGAAACGTGTGCAGCATCTTAATTAAGTTTTTGCATTTTAATTTCGCTCAAAGTTTTGCTGATTTTTGATTAGGCTTAGACATTTTGTTGATTTTAATCATTGTGGTTCATAATATATAGAGTTTCTCCTCAGCACGAAGCTGCTTAATATGAGTTGAAGTTCATGCATGAGTGCAAAATTTAGATCAGCTTTGAGGTTTTTGTGGCACCTGGAGTGATGAATGTGCTTCAGTTCTTTGTTTTATTATGCCAAAATGTACACTGATTTTTTCCAGATCGAAAGATTGGCATGTGCTGAATAAATTATCTACTTGGCATGTCAAAAAGAACATGACATTAAAAATATATGGCAAATTTGTTGTTATGGTGATATATATATTTTATAATTTATATTATGTTAAAAATATATATAATTTTAAATATTTATTGATTATATATTAATTAAATACAACTATAGATATATGTATATATAAAGATTTTTTTAAATTTATTTTTTAAAACTAATATTAATATTATATAAGTAAACTATTCTTATGCCATTTGTTGTATTATATATATAAATATATAAAATAAATAATAAATAAAAAATAATTATAATAAATAAAATATAAAAAAAATAGGATTATTTAAGGTCTATCTAGTCTCAATAAAATATTTAATATATGCACATTATTTATTTGAATTTTCGAATTTTAAATATAAATAAATTTAATATTTATTTATTTTTCTTTTCAGGTAAGCCGACTTAATTCAATTCGCTTTAGTTAGGTAAATCTCCAGTAAGTAAACTATTCTTATACAATTTCTGCCCATCAATATGTGCCTTTCGATATGGAATTTGCATCACTTTAGTTATTGTCTTGCAGCTCTGGAAAGCCTTTTTAATTAAGGCCACAGGCTGTGGCATGCATTAGACAAAAACCATTTGCAAGGCTGAAGCAATTGCAGCTGTGGCTCGGTAGCTATTCTTCGACGTAGTCAATTTTGGGGCCACAGATCGTTTGCTTTTATGCAAGTGGTGCCAACTATTTGGAGCTGCCAAAACACAAAAAAAAAGAGAGTAACAACAACAACAAATAAAAAGCGGAAAACGAAAGGCATATAAAACGCGTTCGGGCACAAGGTAAAACGCTTGCATTGCGGCCAAGCTGCCATTTTAAAGATATTGTTGGGCTCGCCTATCTGGCCACAATGCTCCATTTGTGTATATATGTGTACACACAAATATATGCATATATATATATATATATATATATATGTTTGCATATGTATGTGTGTCTGTTTGTCTGCTGAAATCTAGGCTGCCTTTTTTATTATGGGCTCAAGTCGTGCCAGAGCCATGCCCAAAAAAGTAGGCAACGAAACTGCGCCTTGCATGCATTTCTTACCCGCAGGATTACAATGCTTCTATCTCCTTCACTCTCTATGCTTTGATATTCGTACAAGAAGAGCATATTCGTTTTGCTGTCCGTTCGTATATTAGTAGAGACTTTTCCTTTGGAGTAAACCTATATATACCTATTGATCATTATTATTATGGTTATTATTTATTTAGTATAGTTGTTATATTCTCTGTCGTGTACTTAACAAGACTGATGAAAATATTTATATTTATTTTTTATTATTATATATATATTTATATACCCATCATACGTAGTTTTGACGCTAGTTTAATTTTTGTGATCGTACAAAATCGAACAAACATTCCGCAGTTCGAAGGCTACGATTCACAATTTCTGCAGCTGAAAATAGTTCTATAAATTATTTAATCTGCTTATTGAGGCGTATCAAGTCGTAGAATATCTATTAATTATATAGTTTGTGCATTGAGACGTTGATATCCGTATAATACTATCATGAATATTATCATGTAGATCGTATGCGAGTATTATGCAGTCGCTGGTATCCGCACTTAGTTGTTGTTGCATTGCCCTCGTCCTCTGCCAAAACTAATAAATTTTGCATTGTCCTGGCGCTCGCTCGAGCACCACATTTACCATTTACCATTTACCTGTATGGCCCTCGGGCCAGGCCACGTGCCACAGTTGTGTTTGGGGTAGCTGCAGTAACTGCTCTTGTTATTATTGTAGTTGCTGCACTAGTAGTTGTATGGGCGCTATTTTATGCCAAATATTTTATGCTATATTGGCAGTGGCTGCCACTGCTGCTCTACAGCTGCTGGACAAACAGCTGCAGCTTAAACTGGCTTAAGGCCCGCTCTTAATCCCTTCACTTGATGCCAACCAATTTTACATAATTTTTTTTCCTCAGACGGCAGTTAAGCGTTATCTCTTAACACGTTATGATAATGTGCTGAAAGCATTAAATATGAACGAAAGCTATGATTAAGCTGCTTTATTATGAAGTGTTATGCCAACAAAAATTGGCTTCTTGACAAATTAAATATCAACCAATTTTATCATGCTCCATTTATGTGAAATATTATAGTGTAATATTTATATTATGACTTTTAATTTAATTCTATGACTTTAAGTAGTATTTTCGACGTTTCCTTTAAGTATTATCTTTAAGTATTATGTATATGTATATCCTTTAAGTATTTCCTCTAAGTATTTCCTTTATGTCTTTCCTCTAAGTCTTTCCACTAAGCATTTTCTCTAAGCATTTATTTTAAGTAATTCTTATATTTTTATATTTTATATATATTTTTATACTTGTATATTATTATATTCATTCATTTATATTTTTATATATTCATATTTCCCATTTCTTATTCAGTTGAATCCACATTTTTTCCGATTTTATCTTCACACAAAATATATCCAAGAGTACCAAAATTCTCCAAAACAAAATTGATCAATTTTCTCACCTATTTGGCGCCGCACAAAAAGGGTCAATAAAACTTTCTAATCAATACCTTAACACACACCTTCCGCTAGCACTCACGCCCACATGCATCTTTCGCTAACGGACGTGCGTATACTTTGATTCATCCATTTTCCGTGCTTTTATTTTAGTAGACAAGAAAAGGGAAGTTGCTGAAGAATAGGCAGAGAAAATGGCAGAAAGTAAACTTAAGTTGAAGGATTTACACATGATTACACCTGAATTTGTAGCGACACCTAAGGGTCGTAGGCTTGATTAAGTTGCTGTTAGTTGTTGTTGCTGGTGTAGTTGTCGTTGTTGTTGTTGTTATTGGAATTGTTATTGGTGGTATCTCAGAGCAACTGTCGCACACGTCTCGTTTGTGTTTATGACATGGCAAAGTTTGTTATTCCGACTTGTTCACGAATGCAAAAATAATAATAACAACAATCGCAACAACGACAACAAGGACATGAGCCAAAAGTTTAGCTAGTTGACCAACAACAACAACAACAATAATAACAATGACAACAATAAACATAAAACTAACAACAGCAGCAGCTACGGTGCATAAAAATGAGTTGAAGCTGATGAAATATATAGAGAGACGAACTAGATAAAATTGATGATGAGCTGATGGTGACATAGACGTGAATATTTAAGCAATGCTGAACGAATGAGGATTTAATACAGAACTATTTAATATACTACTTGGTATAGGTACAACTTTTAAAGATCTTTTTTAGACGTACGCAAAATTATACTACGTTTTTTTTTTTGCCTCCTATACATATTATCTATTCCTTACCTACGTACCTCTATTCCTTATGATATATATTTTCTAATACATGCATTTTATACATTAGAGAGCATATTGAATATTTGTAAATTTCATATAAATATTTTCCCAAGCGCTGCAGATGCTCTCTCCTAGTAAAATTTCCTTTTATTCATCTCTTTTTCACTTTGTTTGTTTTTAATTTCTCGACATGCACATATGAATGTTAATTCTTTTTGCATTTTATATTTTGTATTAAAAAAAAAACACAAATTTTTATTATTCTATATGTGCTGCTATGCATACATATGCATTCGTGTTTGCATGCTGAGTGGCTTCTCGCAGAATTTTTTTTTTACATGAAAATTGCTTAGTGATGCGTACAAAGCTGAAGGCAAAATTTTTTTTATACTCGTTCACAAAGGGAAGAGAGTATATTGGGTTGTGTACGAGTGAAGCTCAACTTAAGATAAATAGGTAATTTATTTAAGTTTATTTGAGGTTCAACTGTAGCTTAAAATTTGGCTAGTCATTTACTGTTGACAAACTACATTTTTATTGGAAAATATAAATTGGAAAAAAATTGTATTCTTTTTGAGCCATAAACCAGCATTGTTAAGTCGTTCGCGTCTGACTGTAATATTTTTATTTTTGCTTGTAGCTCATAAAATTTATAACGGCTTCGGGACTTAACAGAGTTTTAGACTGAATTTAACACAACACTAATTTTAATGGGATGTTAAAGATTTACTAAAGCTTATTATAGAGGGCAGGGAATGCTGCTGGAGAGATTATTGTTAGTTTACTATTATACAAGTACAATAAATATGTAAGAAAAAATAAACATGTGCAAATTAGTAATTGTTGAACTTTCAGTTAATGAAAACAAGTAGTAAATACTTATATGTATGTACACACTTATATATAGTATGTTCTCATTATATAGAATATATATTTATATTTTATTTTATGCGAAAAAGGTGCTCAAAAAAGGTATTCAAGTTTCATCGACAATCAACATTTGTATATATTTTTACCTCTTTAGAAATTTATAGTCTCATTTGTTGCGTATCCCTTAACTTACAGACTTGAAAAATATGAAGTGTGAAATGTGTTTTTATAAGAATTCTTGATGAAGTTTTTCGTAAATATTTGGTGTTTTTTTTTCTCTTGATTTTTTAGGGTCTGACACAGACACATATGTCTATGCATATTAAGCTTCAAATTTATGGGCGACTCACACACACACACTCACAGAGATAGTGAGAGAAAGAGCAAGAGCATTACAAATTTTCAGAAAATTTAACCCATGGGAATGACTTGAAATATTTATGTAATTCCATGTTAAATATTTGCGCAATATCAACAAAATGAAATGCAGGCTGAAATGAAATGACAAACCAACCGAAACTGTTAGAACATTCCATTACATATGTTCCGACCTGTCCCTGTCCCTGTGCCACTCCTCTGACAACGTATGCCCTTCCATTTATCTTGTGACAGGCAAGCCCGTTGATTGTTTGACCCTTGGGCAACAGAACATCCGTTTAGCTGGCTTGTATTCATTTATTATTGTAACTTTAATTATCATGCATAAATTATAAACGTTCAGTTTTCACACTCCAGCGACTGGCTGAAAATTTAATATGTTCAAGCGAATGCTAAAATTCGTCCACTTTGGCTGCATAATTTAATCGGTTTGAAATTCAATGATTTATCATGTGCACTCGATTTTTAATTGATTTTTACCTCTCATTAAATAAAATGTGGATTTAATTTTTCGTTAATGTGCTGCGCTAAGGCATGTCAGACTTAGAGATACCCTAATGATGGTTAATTTTTATAGTGAATCGTGAAGTAATTAAATGAATATGTATGTATACGTATGTATATGTATGTATATTGGCCATAGTTGGAGCAAATCAGAAAGTAATTTTAGGTCAAGTATTCATCATCATATCCACTGACTTCAGTAATGCTTAAATAACTAAAAGTTCGAGCCAAGAACTAATGGAATTCCAAAGTGTTCGTGACAAGTTTCTAGTTCTAGTCCCGAAGACGTCCTCTCTCTACAGTGGGACATTGAGGAAGAGCTAGAGTGACTCGGGTATTGCTCTTGATACTTTAAAGAGTCAGCAATAACTGAGTTTGTTTCTGAAACTAAAGTATTTTATAGAAAGAAATATTTTTTTAAATCAATGAAATTAATGATATACTTTTTTAATTGAAAAAAAAAAATAATAATAATAATAATAAAATAAAAAATAAATAATTAATAAAATAAATATTAATGAAATGAGTTTTATATTTTGAGCTAACTTTATTTAATTAAACATTCTTAGCATATTTCTTATAATTTGAAATATGTTGAATTTGATCACTTGTAATATAATATATAAATATATATCAATTAAAAATCAATATCCTATTTTTTACTACAAAATAATTTATATCATTTCTATTTAATTGAAGTTTGTCTTATCAAACATTTAAAGCAAACGTATATATTTACTTTCTCATTTTGTTTATTTGACTATTAATTTAATCAAAAAAGTATTCAATTAAATGATTAGCTTTTTATTTTCTGGGCTTGTTGCTGTTCTCTCTAATTGAAATAATTGTAAATTACATCGTTGTAAAGTAAATGTAAACGTTTACATTTGATAATTGAAATTAAATACAAATAAAAAATCTTTTTTTTTTATTCCTAACTTTTTGCTCATTTGCTAATTAATTTATTTAAATGCGCTAAGCTAACAACACATCAATTAAATGCGTATTTAATTTCAATCCAATAAATGCAGCGGGCTAAAATTAATAATGGGAATGCAGGAGGTAGTTTAATTTGATGATTTGATGATTTTAGATATGATGGGCTTATATATGGAGAACAGTACTTATGGTATGTGTACTTTAAAGAGTTTTATACACTTTACTTTATAGTCATATATTTATATACATATACATTTATGTTTATTGTTAGAGTCTGGCATTCATTCTGCGGCCTTTTTATCCTAGTTGACTTTCGTTCACTCTTAATTGCCGCATTAGCTGAGCTGAGCTGAGCTGCGCAGCTGTCAGTCTTGTGTGTGTGCGAACAATTTCATTAAGTTCGCTAACTCGCATATGTTGATAAAATTTAAGCACCGCAGGAACAGGAAATGACTTTGTAAGCCCAACAAGGTTGCGCCCTCGCACACGTCGTATGAATAACATTTAATAACATTTACTTCAAACGTTGCGCCATTCTTTTAGATGTGGCCTTTTAAATGGTTATGTGTGTGTGTGTGTGTGTGTGTGTGTGTGTTTGTCTATCTTTATACACAACACACAACCAAGCCCATCTAACGCAAACCCAGCCAAATTTCCATTATCAAGCTGCCACAATGAGCGCATTTTAAAAATGAACATTTAATTACGCCTCATTGACAGCATTAAAATATCAATAAACTTTATTAATAATTATTCAGTTCAACGCACGCGTATGTGCCGCATTTCACAACAATTACCATAGAAATGACATTTAATTTGCTTTTATGGCTTTCATACTGCTTTTTATATGCATTGTCATTTATATAACTAAATTATGTATAATAAATGCCCAAATTATTTTATTTAAAATTTGAACAACATTTTCTGCAAAAATATTCAGATTTATATGGGTTTATATTTGTTAATAAACAAATGTTAGGTACGTATAGATTTGATAATAAATAAATTTGTTATGCAAAAGAAATAAATTTTTATTGCCTTCCAATTTATTTAAATATTTAAATAAACACTGCAATTTTATTTTCTTGCTTTTCCAATTGAGTAACAATAAATATGTCTGTAAAATTAAATAAAGTAAATTTCAGCCATTAAATTTAGAATATTCTACATTTATATTATATATAAATTATTATTTAATTTTTGATTTATAATATTTGATTTTAAAAAATATATATATATTTTTTTTTTCACATAATTGATTTGGTTAACATGTGAGAATATTCATGAAACTAAATAAAGAATAACTTTAATAAATTATCTATAATACCCTATACGAATTGAGGAGTGTGTACAGAGGGCATATAAAATTTCCTAAATGAAGTGTAATACGTGCTAGTAGGCGTGGTCGATAGGCGACGTATTGAATACAGCTCCTTCCAGAGCTAAAAGGTATAAATTTGTATTCGATTCTCCTCCTGTTTTGTCGTGTTTTTATACCCTGAACCCATTGAAAATGGGAAATCAGGGTATAATGGTTTTGTTGTAACAGGCAGAAGGAGGCGTGGCAGACCCCACAAAGTATATATATTCTTGATCAGGGCGACGAGCTGAGTCGATTTGGCCCTGTCCGTCTGTCCGTCTGTCCGTCTGTCCGCCGTCCGTCTGTCCGTCTGTCCGTATGTTTGAACGCGTCAATTTCCGAAGATATAAGAGCTAGAGACTTAAATTTTTTTTAAAATGACCGTTTATACAGCGCGGACGTCGAGTTTGCTTTTAAAATTCGATAAATCATCCCGTTATGTTTTTATCGAGTAAAAACATTCAAGTTCAAATCAGATGCCACTATAGGTAATTGTGAATGATTTTTCTTTTTTTTTAATTTCTCAAATATTCAATATAATATGTAGATCATATGCTGAAAGTTTCATTAAATTCCGTTCAGTCAAAAATTAATAAAAAAAAATCAAATATTTGGCCAATTAACAAACGCACGTGCAGCAGCTACAACAAAAACATTCGTTGAATCACATCAGCTGTTAGTTTCATTTAGTTTTGGTAGATGGCGCAGCAGCAGTGAATCTATTTGAATTTTGCCAGCGCCACTAGCAGGAGTGGGGTGGCCTAGTGTGTTAGCTGCATGACGCTCGATCGAGAAGTCGCGGTTCGAATCCCGATCGATGCAACTGATGATAATTTTTTTTAATTGTTTCAAAATATTTTTACATTTTCATAAATGAGTTTTCACCGAAATTGAAATTTTAACTATACTTTATGTGCGTTTTTAATAGTTTGGTTATTCTAGCAGATTCTTAGAGTCACATCAGCAGTTAGTTTCGTTTAGTTTTGGTAGATGGCGCTGCAGCAGTGAATCTATTAGAGTTTTGCCAGCGCCACTAGCAGGAGTGAGGTGGCCTAGTGTGTTAGCTGCATGACGCTCGATCGAGAAGTCGCGGTTCGAATCCCGATCGATGCAACTGATGTTAATTTTTTTTAATTGTTTCAAAATATTTTTATATTTTATTAAATGAGTTTGGTATTTTATTTATATTTTTAAATACATCGAAATTGAAATTTCAGCCATACTAAATGGGCATTTTTATTTGTTGGGTTCAGGGTAGTATCTAGTCGAGCACTCTCGACTAGAGTTTTCTTACTTGTTGTTTATTCATGTTTAGATTCAGGCTAGAATATGTTTAACACTTACTCCCATCATGGCCTTCAGGGTATTTCCGAGCCGTGCACTGCCACCTCGAGCCGTCTTGTTTACCCATAAATTTCCATTGAAAAATATATTTTTTTTTCACCTTTCACATGCAGAGATAAATCACATTTTATTAGTCTACACGCTGATACTAAACTGTACTTTTGTTGTGCTACTTCTTGATTTGATTTTCTGCTTTCTGTGCAACAGCTGTAAATAAAATGTGCAGTGGGAATAGCTGTAAATATATTTATATATAAATATATAAATGTTGCAGCTTGATTTGGTGTTTGTTGGGCAAACAGTTTTCAAGTAGCAAGAAAGCATTGCATCTTTGAGTGCTCTAAGGTTTAGTTTTGGTTTGAGTTGAACAATTGACAGATTGACTGATTAAAGTAGTTAGTTTTTATTGGTATTTATGATACATGAAGTATTTCGTAATTTTAAAGATAAATGCATTGTTTATAGAAAAACGTAAAATAATATAGTAAAATATTTATGCATTAGTGGTACTGAAAGATTTTATTTATATATTTATTATATATGATATTACTAAAAGCGATTTCTTTGACTTATATATTATATTATATTATATAATTTGTATATATTTTACATTATTAAACAGAAGAAACCTTTGTTAAAAATAATAAAAGATTTTTTTAGAATTAATACGAATTTGTTCATCTGTTCAAATTTTAATGAATATATGCTCAAATTTGCACTCTTTTATTTTTGTCATTTTCTTGCCTTTGACACGCTGTGCGCAAATCCTGTGAACAAGGAGTAACTACCCATAACAAGCTGTCTCCACACGCCCACTTGCCGTACAAACGGTAGCATACTTTTTTGGGGTAGTGTGACAGAATTTCGCACACTGTTTGCTACACATGACATAACCGGCAAAGTAAAATACTTTCAATGAGCACTTCCTGCCCACACACACACACACACACACACATGCGCCGAGCAGGAGGCGGAGAGATAAACGCCTCTTGTAGCACACTTCCTTGCTTTGCTCCTTACATGTGTATGTGCGTGTGTGTGTGTGTGTGTGGGCGTGTATCCCTCTCTCTGTGTGCGTGTGTGTTGTTGTCGCTAATAGACGTCGAGAGCTTTGCCAAAATTTTTAACAACATGCCGCCGCAC
Source organism: Drosophila arizonae (assembly GCF_054131065.1). Lineage (NCBI taxonomy): Eukaryota > Metazoa > Arthropoda > Insecta > Diptera > Drosophilidae > Drosophila > Drosophila arizonae. Next base: position 24,504,946 of record NC_142923.1, on the reverse strand, counting down.
ACATTTGTTCGCTGTCAAAGGGCCTCAACTGTGCCGAGCTGTGGTCGCAAAGGAGCCGACAAAAAACAAAAAAAGAACCCCTTTGCAGTTGTTATTTCTTTTGGAGGGAGCGAGGGAGGTACGAGGCAGGGAAACAAATACCGTGGCCATTAATTTAGTTTAGTCCTAATTAAATTGCATACGTTACCAAAAACACCCACACATAGACTCATACTCACACTCACACACACGCATGCACATGAGCGGCTTATTTATAAGGCAGCTGACAGCCCTGCCACGCCCCTTTGTGCAGGTCCTTGAGGCTGTTTTTTTTTTTTGTTGCCTCAAATTCCATGGCATGCACACAAAAACTTCCTTTTTGGCCAAATGCAAAACTTTTCTGTGTGTGTGTGTGTGTTCCTTGCGCTGTCTTCTCTGTGTGTGTACGTGAAAGCGGGTGTGTGTTAGTATGTGTGTGTGTGTGGCTTATTTATATTTTTTGTTTTCTGTCGTTTGTTTTTAACGCTACAAGAGTTTTAAATATTTAATGAGCGTATTTCTGTCTCTGTCTTACCACACTGTCTCTCTCTCTCTCTCTATTTCCTCTTTTACTATCTCTGCCTCTCTTTCTGTTTATTAGAGAGTTGTTTATGCGTGCGTTGAAGGCTATTGCAGTTTTACTTTTTATTTGGCTGTCGCATTTGGCATTTATTCTCAGCCAGTTGCCGCTTTAGCTGCAGTTCTCCGGGTGAGTCGTGGCTCAGTTCGTGTGAACTGCATAAACAACTTGCGCTGGGCTTTGCACTGGCTGAGTGTTTTTGGATTGTGCTGGGAGAACAGCAGCTTTTAAAAGAAAACTTTTTAGCACCAGCTGACAGTTGTCAAATAGGAATTTTATATAAAAACTTTATAATATATGCATGTATGGTATATAAATATATATACTATATAATATTAAACCATGCAATAGTTGACTTCCTTAACAATTTGTTGTTAATGATAAATTTGATAAATGACTTGAAAAACGTACAAGAATTCTTGTTTATAAGCATGCTATATATATATGTAAATATACGCATGCACGATGTGCGCCAAGTATATTGATGATGTAATATGATCGTTGACCTATTTTGTAGCTTATATAGCTATCATATTCGGTTGGCTTTATTTTTGCTAAACGTTGCTAAAATGATTTATTATATCAAATAATATTAAAAAATATGTTTTGCATATATTATAATAAATATATGATATGCTCAACTCTTAATTTAATTTAATAAATATATCTATATTAAACATTTTTATTACATTTTTTATGTTTTTAATTGGTTTATGTATAATTAATTAAATCATTTTATTCTTTATTATTTTTTTTTTTTGTGTTTTAGTATATTTATTTTATTATTATTATTCTTTTTTTTAAATGAAGGAACTGAAACAAAAATTAATTGCGATCAAATTATGAATATTTCTAGTATATGTAACTATCTTATATAACTATTTACAATTTCGTATTAGAAGTACCCAGGCTTAACGCCTTTTATGTAACTGTGTGTTGATAGATAGTTAGTTGGCCTACACAACGCTCATCCTTAGCTTGTGTCTCCTCATTTAGTTGAAAGACAGGGATAAGTGATATGTGATTTCTAAAGAGATTTTTAATACAATTTAGCAAAGTGTTTAGCTGGTGCTTAAGGTGTTTCTAATGGTGAGGTCTCAGACTATATTTGCCATGCTCAAATACACACACCATTGTTGCCACGCCCATTTACACACACACACACACACACACACACACACACACACACACACACACACACACACACACACACACACACACACACACACACACACACACACACAATTTTATAGTTCGCTCACTGTCATAGCAAAGAAAATCGTATTATTCAACATTATTGCTCTTGACCCAACCGACCCGTAGTTGGAGCCTTCTACTACATACATATATCCAAAACAAATGACATTGTTTGCTTTGCCCGGCACTCGCTGAGCCGTGCCCCCAGCACCTACTGTACGGCGCACACTCCGCCACTTGAGAAGTCAAGTGGTAGCCGTAACAGTGAGGAGCAAATGCTGCTGCTGCTGCTGTCGCTGCTGCTGTTGCTGCCAACGCATTGGGGACTTTGAGTCTGAGACTGAAGCTGAGACTGAGGCGGCTGGGGCTGAGACTGAAAACTGAGATTGTGACTATGTCGGTCACAGAGTGCTCGACTTTTGCTTGTATACGAAAATGCTCATGAATGAATGAAATTGCTGCACAATTTAAAAACTTCCGCATCAAGCGGCAACAACAATAACCACAGCAACAATCATAGCAACAACAACAACAACAAAGACAGCTACACTGTCCACAGTGACATCGAAAATAATGCGCCCCCATCTGTCGTCAGAGGGGAGCTGCGATGCGCAGGTTGCCTTTCCGTTTATTTTCGAAATATATATATATTTTCTATATATACTTATTTTTGCTTTTCGCATTATCTCACATTTATATTATATATATATATGTTTTTTAGTATTTTCTTTTGCTGCTGCATTTTGGCGTAGTTTTCTCTTGGATCGAAGCAAAATGCTTTGCGGATGTATTTAGTAGAAGCTTTATTTATATTGACAGGCACGGAAATTTTGTTGGTAGTTCGCTAGACAGTCGATGCTTGGATAAAAAAAAAGAAGAAAAAAAAGTTTAAATTATTTGAAGCTGTCATGGAAGTCTAAAAGATATTGCAACAACTTAGAGACTGTTGTACGCTTGGGTATATATGTATGTGTGCGTATATATACATATATGTTTGCTGCAAGTTTTAAAATTAGATAAATTAAAAAATTATAATGAAGAGGAACAGTTGCTCAAAAAGTAGATGATATAAGGCAAGTATTATTAACTGATGTGTTTTAATATAAAGTTTTTTAAAGGAATCAACATCAAATAGAAGTCTATTTACAGCTACATCAAATGTATTTGTTAACCGTTTATCGATCTAACTAAATTATTGGAGTATCGATCTAACTAAATTGAGGATTATTAAAAAGTAATACTACCTTCAAAGAACTAAACAAATCTTTAAGCACACATATAAAATCGCACTTTTATACACATGCACACATACATAAATTTAATATAATAAATTTTAAATTTATATATTACAAATAATATCAAACTCTTCGAGCGATTCATAGTAAGATAATTAAAAATCTAATAAAGAAAAAAGAAAACACTTTATTATTATTATTTTATTATTTATTTATTGTTATCAAGAATTAATTCTAAATAACAATTTGATTAAGCCAGAGCGACAAAGGCCTTCAGGCATTATAAGGAAACACTTTATCTTATTACATTTATCAGAATGCTTAACTACTTCTAATTAATATTATTTCATAGCATTTCTAATTCTGGGAATATATATATTTTCTATATATTTTAAATTATATTTCCTGCACATTTCTGGTCATAAATTTACATACACATCTGTATGAATGTATGTGTGTGCTAGGTAATCAAAAATCGCATTCACTTTTATGCAACGTCAAATAGTTTATTCGCTATTCAAATAGCTTGCGCTGACAATTTTTTCTTGCAACAGCTTGCCGGGTGCATCTGCCCTTGTTTTTTTTGTTACCCATTTTTACGCATTCTCGCAGCTGTGCTTAGCTGTCCTGTGAGATGTGGCATGAAAAGTCCTGCAATCCACGCAACTCTGCACTTTGAACAAAGTGCACTAAGGCAAACTTCAAAGTGTGTGCGTTTTTTAGTCGCATTCGCACTGCTCAAAAATTAATGTGCTGAAAGAGAGAAAAAGAAGAGAGAGAGAGAGAGGGAAAAAGAAAATAACGAGATGAGTGCCTGCATAAATGATGCCCAAAGGACACTCTTGCGCCTCAGTTACCCCAAGAAGTGGAGAGGGAAATGTGCAGCATGTGCAAAAAGAAGAAGAAGTGGAAGAAGTAGTTAAAGGTAGCCCAAGGCGAACAAATGAGCGAAGCGTGAAACGAAAGATGCAAAAATGAAAGCAAAACGAAGAAAATCTTTGCATGTGTTGCATTTGCCCTGTGGAGTCATTTATCAAGGATTACATAGCACAGAAATAATGAGTACGGTAATAGATTAATGATAATGACAAGAGACTAAGCATTTTAGATATTATCTAAATGCTAGGTGGGGTACGAAGCCAGAAGACACGTTTTAAATGGAGTTTTAATGTTGATCATAGCTGTATGACTAACAGGGATTTTTTATTTATTTTTAAAATAAAAAATAAAATGAATTATTTTTTATTTTTATTTATTTATTATTATCAATTCTTCTGTTAAAGTTAAAAAATTAAAACTAAAAATATGAATAAGAATTAAAAGTTTTTTAAAAAATCATTTTTATTAAATTAACATTAAATAAAACTTAATTAATTTAATCAAAAACTTATTAAAAATTAATTTTAATATCTCATTATTCTAAAGTTGAATTAATTTTAAAGCATAATGAAAAAAGAAAAGAAGTTTCAAACAGCGTTCATTGTCTACATTGGAGTGATCAGGGATCATTGAAAAAAAAAAAAAAAATAATATGTTGTTAATGTGGATTCATTTGATGATATACGGTCTATCAACTGTACAATTTAGACAACCAAAAGGGTGACGCACAAAAACTCACCGCTGAATCCGAAATTAAATTCCTGAAAGCTAATTTGCATGGTAACAAATTTACCAAAATATAAGTTAGTTAGCTTTCAAATACTCTACTAATTTATGACTAAATAATCTACTCTTTCTAACCTAAAGACACCTAATTACTTCTTGCAAACAATTAAATCTAATTTGATCTATTCTTTCCCTTCTCTCTCTTTTAGCTACTTGCAAGCCCATTCAGGTGAGTTGATATTTGAATTCTGTCTGTAATAGGAGCCTCTATTCGTGGAAATCGCAAATCCATTCAAAGTCAGGCATTTAATTGTCTCAAACTCTGCGTCAAACTCAAAATGCCCGTAGCTATGCGACTAAGCGCTAATTAGGCATCGCAATTTTTGATTTGATTTTCGTTTGAAACTTCAAAGACAAAGCCCGCACACACAAAGACACACATCAAACAGGACGGAGCTAGTGAGGGTTTGAGCGGCATGCGCATATTCTAGTATTTGTATACTAATTTCAGTTATTTGATTAAATTTTAAGCCAAAAAATATTTATATTATATTTAAAGAAGAAAGTTATTTTTCTTAGAATATGTGTAATACTTTTCCAAAACAACGTTTCAAATGGAATGAAACACATAATACCATAAAAATAATACAAATAAAATATTTTAAAAATAAATAAACAATAATTTTATAAATTATAAGAAAAATAGACAAATATTAGATAATGTCTAATTTTTTCTAATTATGGATCAGGCCATTTTTTTATAACTGAATTCTTCAGTGTTTTCACTAACGTTCCTTAAAAATATTGCAATCTCTATGCAATTTTAAAATTAAAAATAATAATAATAATAAACACATTTCTAATAGAAAATCATAAAAACACTAGCTCTTCTGTTCCGATATATATAAATACATATATCCATTAATCGATTGCTTTCGCCCATTACATTTTGAAACTCCCCATTTTTTACCGAATACAGGGTATAAGGAAAGAAGTAAATGACTCACTTAGTGCTGACAATGCGAGCCGCTTTGATTTATGTGAAAGGCGCAGACTGGCAGCGAGCGGGTCGAGCGGCTGTCGGGGCAAACTGCGTAACTCTGCGTGCAAAACTTCAAGCGTCGACAGTTTGACAGGCAGCAGCATGTGGTAGAGTCCTCCCGCTCTCTGCTTGGTGTTACGCCGCACACTATGCAAATAAAACGACGCCGCAAAAGGCAAGTCAAGTTGTTCATAACTAACAGGCCACACACACAAGCATACACACATACATATGTGTATTTAGTATACGGAGCGTATTTAGTTAGTATTTGGGCACATAATTAGTTTATGTGTTTGTCGATGTGCGGCTAGCGTGCCATTCGGCCAAATCTCATCTGGTGCCGTATTTGGTTGACGACCTCGTTAATCAATGTCTCGCGGGCGTTGGATCGCTTGCACTTTATGACCATTCATTTTGTTTAGAGCTGCGCTCAAATTGTCATTTTGATTAACCTTAATTAGTGGCACGTTGACATTCGTCCGCAAATGAGTGCCACACTTACGTAGAAGCAACTAGCTAACCATCCAGCAATCCAGCAATCCAGCAACTGGCCAACAGCCTGGTTTTTGATTCCAACCTTGCCCCACACAATCACACACACACACACACACGCATACACTCGTTTCCATGTCGCTTAAATGAGAGTGACATTTTGTGGCACACGTTTTCTTCGACAGCAGGCAGAGCTGGCCTCTGCCTCTGATGCATATTGCCAACAGCAACCAGCATTATTTTACGCTTCTCCTTCACCCTCTCTCTCTCTCGCTCTCGCTCTCAGCAGCTGCAACTGCCTCTGCAACCAACTACTGTTGGTGTCGATTGCAAATGAGTTTCTGTGCAGTATGTGCGAATCGCAAGTGCTTTGAGCCATTTCATTTTTTGGTTAGCTTGAGACGACTTCCTAATGCGCTGAAACGATTTAGCAAATCAAATTATTCGTAATATACAACTACTAACTAACTAATTATGAAACTAACTACTCCTGACTAACCAAATGTTTTTGTAAGAAATTAAATTAATTTTAAAATTTGTAGTTCTTTAAAATAATATTTGGAAATACATTTTTATTTATTTATTTATTTATTTTTTTTTAACAATAAAATTTTTTTTAAAGTAAATTACATATACTCCTTTTTATTGAATTTGTAATATATTTCTAAGAAATATAAAACTATTCATATTATTAGTTCATTATTATTTGTAATGCAATTATATTTATTTTCATTTGATTGCATTTTATATTTATTTAAAGTATATTTTTTAACTCGCATTTATTAAAATTGTAAGATACATTTATTTTAAAATTTATTTGGTTTACTTTTTTCTTGTTGACAATTTATGAAGTACAAAACAAAAACTATTTTTCATTTTGCAATCATTTTTCCTCTTATTTTATTGAATTTTTGATTATTTGTGTTTCGTATCTATATTTTTTTTTCGTTTATTATTTATATTTCACAAAATTATATTATATTTTTTAATGGAATTAAAATTAAACTAATTAAAATAAAATTAAAAAATTTAATTTTTTATTGCAGAAAAACAATTTTTTTTTTCAAATGATAAATATATGTAAATATTTAGAATTCTATTATATACATTATATTTATATTACATAATTAAATATTTTATTTTACATTAATTAATTTTATTAAAATATTTTTTTTTATACTTAGTTCACTTAATTTTTATTAAATTGACCGTAACCACAGTTAATATTCCATATTTACCACTATGTGTAGAGCGTTCGAATGTCGGCGTTGGCTCATTTGTGCGTATTGTTTGTTGAGCAAACAGTTGCTCGACCTGAAACACTTTCGCATGCAAAACCAATTGCAGTTCAGTGCTAGTACTGAATGCACCTTCCCTGTAGGCTGCCCTGTTGGGCAGTGCATCTCACACACACACACACACACTCTCTCTCTCTGTCTCTCTCCCTGTCACTCTTTCTGTATGGTGCACATCAATTATGCTAGATGTCAGCTGAGCGTCAGCTTTATGACTATTTCTGCTATTATTTGCTGTGCTCTATTTACTTGCCAATGACAGTGACTGCGAAAAGTGTGTCGACCTCTCGGTGCTGCTGCCCACATGAGTTCGCCAAACTAGTTCGCATTGCCTGCTACGGATTCACTTGACTTTGATCTCAATAAGTGCTAATTACTCGGGTTTCGATTTTGCCAGCTGCGTGCTTTACTCAGTCGCTGGCAGCGCTCGAGCCAATGGCCTGAGGAGTTGGTTGTGCAAAACTTTCACGTAGCTCATTTGTCAATGCAAAAACATATTTATCATGTTGTGCTTAGTTTTGTTGCTGCTGCTGTTGTTGTTTTCTGTTTGTTGTCATCTTGCATTTGTTGTTGTTTTTGGGACAGGCAGCAGACCTGTCACGTTTTCAGTTTGTTTTGTTTTATTTGCTTTTATCGGCTTCCTACACGAGGGAGAGTTCTGGGTTCCACCTTTTTCTCTTGGTCTTTGTGTTAAGTTTTCTTTTTTTCTGCATTTTTTGTTGTTGTTGTTGCGAACATTACGTTTTGTTTGCCAACCAGTCAGTCAGTCAGTCATTCAGTCAGCCAGCCAGCCAGCCAGCCAGCCAGCCAGCCAGCTTGAGGTCTGTCAATAAAGTTCTTGACACCTTTACTTCATTTGCTCAGATTTCTCTCGACATGACTTTAGCATTGCTTTCTGTTCGAGGGTTTTCCTTTTTTTTATTTCACTTAACAAACACTATGCAAATTTCTTTAGCATGTACCTTTTCTTGGCGATACCCTTGCGGCGGGTATTAAAATACTCGCATGAATCGTGTCACGCATCGCTGGCTACAAAGACTGAATTTATTCTTTACAATCATATAGCTGTCACGGAAACTAAGTAAAGGAAGCAAAGTTTTGTTTTATTGCGCTAAGGCTTTTAAACAATTGTCTGTTGGATATTTATTGTAGTTTCTTCCTGTATTAAATGAAGTTTGTTGTTTGAGTCTTTTTGGCCTTGCCCAGAGGTGTTAGAATCAAATATAATTAGTTTCTTTGATGTACATAATTAATATAAAAAATTTATTTAAATTTCACTAGCATTAAAAAATAGTTTTAATTGCTAAATATTTTAAAATTAAAAAAAAAAAAAAAACATTTTTGGTTTTTTTTTTTTTTTTTTTTTTTTTTTTATGAATTTTGTTATTGTTATAAGAAATCTTAAATAACATTCCCAGAGCATTACAAATTCGTTCAAGCTTTGTTTTAATTTCCATTACGGCTTTTTTTTTTGTTAAATATACATCACGCTGGCAGTGGCCGAAATTAAGAGCTGACGGTGGGCGTGTACGCGGTAGACGCCCACATTTTTGCATAATGTCCATTCATTTCAAGTAGCAAGCGAAATGTTTAAGATGTACGCCCCAAAAGAAGAAGCCTAAAATTATTATAAAGTTGCGTGATAATTATGTTTCGTGATGTTGTTCTTTTCTTTTTTGCAATATTACTCACTCAGCAATGAATGTGTATATATTTATCAAGATAATGGCCTAAGAGACGCCAAGGTGCTGTCATAACCTTGAGAGATCAAGAGTTCAAGCAGCGACGAGTAGGAAGCGACCAAAAAGCCAACTACCAATATTACAGAAAATAAAAAAAATAAAAATAAAGCACAGCCAAAAGCAATTAACCGTATATAACTAGAGAATCCAACGAATACAAAAAGCAAATAAAAGAAGAAGAGTTGAATAATGGGGCAGGTTGGAACGCTGAAACGCCGGAACGCCGGAGATGGCACTGGCCAACTTTTGTTTGCACAATTAAATTTCTGTATGGCGGATGAAGGAAAGCAAAACTGAAATAAAAAATAAATATAAAAATATTTGCTCTAAAGGTCGTCGTTGTAGCAGTCACTGCTAGCTGCTGGTTGTTGTCGTAGTAGCTGCCTTTTGTTTGCCTAGGCATTTGCAATTAGTTGCAACAAATTGACGGCAATGATTTTCACAATTGTTGTCTTGCATGCCTTTTGTTTTGCCAGTAAATACGATTGTAACTTATATAACAATTACGAGCATTTTGCTGGCCTTTGTTGGCAATGCATAAACATATTTTGATTCCACTTTCATTCAAAGTGGCGAATAGAGAAATTTAATCGTATGCAACCTGATGAAGTTAATAATTCAAAAAATAAAATTTAAATAAAAATGATTTGTATATAAAAGAATGTATATAATTGTATTTACAGATTTGATTAAATTTTATATTTTAAATTTTGCAGTAGCAGACGGAGCAGAGGTACCGTTAATTTATATATTCAACTGATTCTAAGCCGAGTTATATTTTAGTTTTCTATAAGCTTTCAACTTAATGTACATGAGCAGAACTTTGAAGTGAGCTGAACCACAAACATCTTGAAAACTATTTTCAGAGCAATTCCACTTGAGCAAGACCCAATTGCATAAATTTTGGTCGTCAGCGTGAAGTATTCTGTGAAATAAATTTTAATGGGGAAAAGTATAGAAAATATATAAAACTTTTATTATCAAGAAATATTTTTATAGAACTGGAAAAAGAATTAATTAATTAATAAGGACCTAATAAACTTTTGAAAAGCAAAGGCAAACCATATAACAAGGAGAAACTTTTGAGTGCAAAATATTATGAAATTCAACAAATTTTTAATAAAATTAAGATTAATTAACAATAATTTTATTTAAGTCGTGCTAACCAAAGTCTGGATACCATTTTTATTTGTTTATTTAATGTTATCACTTTAATTAAATTAATATAATAATGCACTTGAAGCTTTTAACTACGCTTTGATTTTCTATTTTCTAAACATAAGCTCAATCTTCTCAGAAATTATAATGTTTCAATTCTTTTGCTTTGATTCGCTTTGAGCACCCAATTTTTGTTTGCACAAAATTGAATTTGCCGCCGTTTTGTTATTCGGTTTGCCGCTTGCCTGCATATCAAGAGCCATGTCTGTCTGTCTGTCTGTCGCTCTGTCTGTTTTGAGTGTGTTTCAGTTCGCTTGCAAATCTATATGCCGCATACAGCCCATTCCGCTTCGGTCTGAATGCTTTCATGATCCGGATGACGTGCAGTTATTTGCTGTTAAATCTCATCAACCACATATGTGATGTTACACTTTGCACAATATAAAACAACAAAACAAAACAAAACTAAGCCAAAAATCTGTCTAAAAATAGCCAGCCAGCAATATCAAAATGAAATGGAATTTCTTATGGCCATATGGTATAAGCATAAATATCAAACAATAGCCAAGTGTGTGTGTAGAAATTCACAAGCGTAAAATAAATAACAATACAAATAAAATAAAATAAAATACAATTTGAAATAGTACGCAAAAGTGTGTTTAAATAGATTCAATTGTTTGTAAAATACTTTTGAATTACTTTTTGATATAAAGACATTAGATTGCAGCATAATAAAGTGAGCCAAGTGAAAATAAGAATAGAGAAATTTATTGAGCCTTAAGAAAATTTGTTTTTCAGCATTAAACATTTATATTTTAATCATTGTCTGATGAAGATTATGTGTTAGCGGAATGAAAGGTATCAGCCCATACTCTTTTTTCTTTTTTGCTAATTGTAGTGCATTTTTAGCTACCATACAGGTAATTGGTTTGCTGACTGGCCAAGAATCGAGAAACAAGAATCATGAACTGAGCAGAGTGGCCACCGAAAACTCGTTTGGCCTAGCTGTATATACTTATGGAAGCCTCTTTTGTGGGCCAACGAGCGGGGCCATTAATGACAGCCCCATGGACTGACCCACGTCCAAGGCATTCATTTGGCTCTCACTCGGCCGGGCTATTTATAAGTATATAGTATATAGTATATATATATAGTATATATGTCTATACTTGCCACGACAGGGCGCATAGGGACAGCTTAGTGGAGCGCTTAATGAGTGTCCATTTAGGGCGTGCATTTTATAAATACCTTTGCTTGCAGCCGTGCTATCTTTGTCGTAATCGATAGCATTGCAACGCCTGTCACGCGCGAGAATTTCATACGATAGTGCAGCAGAGAGTTTGCGCTTAATCTATCATAGCATCTGAAATGTCGTATACCAAGCGATGCTACATTTTTGGCCTAAGTGGCCTTTTGCGTGTCGAAGCGAGTGCCTATCTAAACGATTTGAAAGATATCTCTCAGGTTGTTTTCCTCTGTCGCTTGTGCTCTCCATCTCATCCTATCGCCAGTTTTAGCTCTGTTCTGCATTCGCATGACCAACTATTATAGGGTATATCTGGAAAATAGTATCTGTTTGGGATTTAATAATAACAACAATGTATGGTAATAACTATGAGCAGAATGATAACAGTGGTGATGATAATGATAATTAGTATACAAATTATTATAATGCTGATGGTCAGCTGGATCTATTAAAGTAAGCAGTGTCACCATGCAATGCCAATGACAATGACAATGACAGTGATAATGACAATGACAATGACAATGACAGTGATAATAACAATAACAATAACAATAACAATAACAATAACAATAACAATGACACTGACACTGACTCTGACACTGACAATGACAATGACAATGACAATGACAATGACAATGACAATGACAATGACAATGACAATGACAATGACAATGACAATGACAATGACAATGACAATGACAATGGCAATGACAATGATAATGACAATGACAATGACAATGACAGTGATAATGATAATGACAATGACAATGACAATAATAATGAATTTTAAAGCGCAAGTGATAAAATGAAATGATAATGATATTGAAAGTAAAATTGATTTAGAAATCATGATGTAAATGATAAGCTTTATCATTAGGTATTTCTGTTTTCAATACCAAACATCATTAGTAAATTTATACGAAATAGCTTCCAAGGGTATCTCATAGGCGACCAAACAATATACCATTGCAGAAGTTCATAAAAAAGAGTCACTGTCCAAGAGTGCATTGGCGGTATGCGACTTGCGACTGAAATGTGACAATTTCAGTGTTCCTTTATATCTCATTAAAGTTTATACTCGTGTCAGTGTGAGCCCGTTTTGATGCGCTTATCTACAGCGGTCTCTGGCTGCAGTCACATGTTGGCCAGATGATGGTGCAGAGCTCGTCGTCTGCCTATCTTTAAGTGCGCCATGTGCTTAACATGGTTTTGATGTCTGAGGTCCGTCTGGAGAGAGCAGGGCAAGGTCTTAACATTTGCGCCTCAATAAATCAAATTGCTGAGATATGAGGAATAATGTTGGTGCGGTGCTGGGCTGTGTTCTGCTGAGCGCTACTGTGGTTCGGCGATGCTCAGTGGTGGCGCTCTTCTACTTATGCTTAAGTACTTCTGGGAAATGCTTTCGGCATTAAAAACTCTAGCTTGCAGGTGTTCCAAGCTAAGAGATTGTGCGCTCGTGATGGAGCTTTGAAACTGAGCACTTATTGTGGTCTTAGAATTAATGGGCATTTTTGCCTCAACGAGTTGTTTATGACTAATCGTACGCACAGCAATGCATTATGTTAAGTCTAGCAACAAAATTGTTTGTGATTTTCTATTATAAATTTGAGCTTGTGATGAGCCATACATAAACTTCAGCGTAATAACAGCATCTGAGTGCAATTAAGCTATATAACACTTTAACTCAAGAGAGTTGTGAGCTATTCACACGATCTATCAATTCCCATTCTGCATTCTATATTCATTAAGAGTTATTGCCTTTAACCCTAGCCATGTTGCATTCAATTGACTAGCATACTTCTCTCTCTCTCTCTCTCTCTCTCTCTCTCTCTCTCTCTCTCTATCTCACTCCCTCTCCCTGTTTGGCTTTTTTGATTAGACCCACCCCAAGTAGTTTTTTACAACTTGCAATTAAACATCAGCAGCTTCCACGTTCTATGCTGGAGTCCAACTATTTATGGCGCTAACATAACTCTGCTGTATGTTTTTGTACTTGAAGCTACAACAACAAGTCAACAACAACATCAACTACAATCATTACAACAACCTTGGCTTTGCTTTTCGCTCCGGCTTTGGCAACAACTTTTGGACTCTCTTTTGACATTGCGTGCTGCGCATGCGCATTGCGTTGAGGTAGTTTTGTGTGTTTTTTTTTTTTTTTTTGCTTTTTTTTTGTAGCCTCCGGCTGCTAATGCTGCCCACTTCAATTTGCCATATTTATTTTGCCTTTTGCGTGTACTTTTATTGAAAATAATGACGAAATTACTGACGGACTGGCTGGCTGACTGATTGCCTGACTGACTGACTGAGTGACTAACTTGAACACTTGTTTGCGCCTTTGAACCAGGCAGCTGCGCTTTTGTTTGATTATGTATATTCTTATTTATAGTTGGCTTAATACATTTTATGTTTAGTTTTTTCTTCTGAATTTTGATGTCATGTGCTGTAAAATATTTTAATTTCATATATATTTACATATATCTGAGAAATATGTATTTCAGTAAAGTATTATGTAAATTATTTAACTATATAAATATATTATATTATATGTATATAAGTTATACAAATTTTCATAGCGAGTTTGATTATTTATAAAAATATAAAAAAATTAAGAATATATCTCCAAATGTATTTAACAACTTATTTCAGACTTATGTTTTTAAAAAATTTACAAATGAAAATTGATTATTATTAAATACAAAAAGTGTTATAACATGAGTATGATTATGATTTTGATAGGTTTTTGATTAACAACAAATTTTAAAAATCTTATTCAAGGGCCAAGATGCATGAATAAATTATGATTGATTCTTGATTAAAAAATAAACATGTTAAACAAATTGATTTCAAGGTCAACTAAATTTTTTGTTTATTGTTTATGCTCATTAAATATATATATAAATATATACATTTTATGTTGTTGTATATTTTATGTCTTGTGTGCTTAGGCCATAATATTTTTGCTTCCTCGGCCAAATGGTTAATTTAGTTAGTGAACCTTGAAGGTCTTTTAGCGGGGATTTTTTTTTTAGATTATTTCGGTTAATGACTACATTTAATGAGGAAGACTCCCCGACGACCTTGTGCCGATAAGCTGTTGAACGGTTTGTTAATTGTCTATGTTCGTTAAAGACATCGGATGACAATTCGTTTAAAGTTTGTATAAGGCAAACCGGCCCAGCGGAATGCCGCATGATGCAATTGAAGGCATCATTTAACTCAAATGATTTATGAAAATGAATAAATACGAGAACTTTAAAGTATACGGTTTAGCATATCGAAGACTAAATGCTCTTGTAGATGGAAGACGTAAAAAAATTGAAGTTATTGGTGATAGATTTTTAATGTAGGAAAATATAGATAAGAATAGAAATTAAAGTTTAAAATATTGAAAAACTACAAAATAAAAAATAAAAAAAATGAGGAAAAGGTGTTGTCTTTATATAAAAATAAAATAAAAAATAAAATAAAATAAATAAAAAAATAATATTAGTAATAATAATAATAATAATAGTAATAATTATTTTTATTGGAGCTTATACTTTAATTATTAATTAATAACTATGTTATAATTATAATAATCACATTTAGTATTGCTGCAATTATTATAATAATAGTAATTATAAATAATAATAACAATTCTCAGTCAAATAATGAATTGAAAAGTTTTATTAGCTCGCAACTCAATTAAGAGCTGAGCTCAATGCTTAATTGCAATGCTTGCTTATCTTTTTTCTTATGCCTCATCTACTCTTCTGCTGTTTAACCAGTTGTAAGCTCAGCCTCCCTCGGTCTTCGCTCTGGGATCTTGGCTTCTCTGTTAATTTATGCTGTGCTGCCTTTATGTGGCTACAGCATAAAACTAATTAAAAAGCCTTGGCGTTTGTAAATATAAATAAAATGGAAAAATATAAAAAAACTGCTGTATAAGAGACTTCATCATTATTAAAAATTGATAAATTGTTTTACATTTCTTTACATATTTTTTGCTCGCTGTCATAAATTCTGCGGCCAAAAAAGCAGAATATGCGATAATTAAGTTATATTTATTGCTCATTAGGAGGTGCGTTGCGCTATTAGTCACAGTTTATATTTTTCTGAGACCTCAAAATGCGTGACGACTTTAAGAAACCAGTGAAATTTTACAGCTATCGACTGCTTTATACTCGTTCGCTGTCGAATAGGACTAGAAATATTTGTTGCTTAATGCCAAAACTTAATTGTAAGGAGAGGATTTGTTTTCCATTATTATTATAAATTTTAATTCGTTTATTATAGTTTGTATTATTCTCTTTATTAAAAGAAATATGAGTGGATGCAATAATCAATTAAATGAAGTCGAGACTTAATTGCTATGAGGAATGCATAAAAAAAGTTATTTATTTCATTTTATGACTCTTGCGTTCAGAAAGTTTTTCATTTTTCATCTTTCTGCTGCTTTTATTTGAATATACTATATTTTTTTGCAGATATTGTTTTGTTATTTACTTTGGCCTGGCGCAGGTATATGAAATTTTAATATAATATTGCAGCAGCGTTTTGCTTTCATATAACTTTCTGTCTGGAATGTTGCCAATTCGCTTAAGACTTTTTCTTTGTTCTTACTTTTGCTTGCTTCTCTCTGTTATCGGTCGATTCTTCCTTCTTCTTTGAGCTTTAGTTTTAATTTTTCTGCGAATTAGTATTATTATTAATTAAAGCCAAGGCTTTCAGTTGCTTCCTGTTAATTGTTTCTTTTCTTGTGTTTATCATAGACTTCCTCTGATTAAGTACTCCATAAAATACAATATCTTATTTATTACACTTTGTAAGTATTGAACAGATTAGAACTGGTTTCAAGTCAAGTTATATAACATGAAAACCCTTTATCAGCCACATTGACAACGACTGCCAACAAAAGGCGCCACCCCAGACGGAATAGCTGAATGGAAGGCGAAATTTGGGTGCGCTTATCACACAGCTGCAACAAAGGGGGCAAATAGTTGTAGTAGTCGAAGCACAATGGGAACTGATAAATGCTGAGAAACAGAGCGCGAGGCAGCTGGAGAGTTCAACTATGTTGCAGCAGTGCAGCGGGCTGTGAAATGAAAGTAGCTAGAGAGTCGGCGGATACAGACAGACAGAAAGACAGAGATGAACAACAATGCGAATGTGTGCGGATGTTGAAGTTGCAATGAATGCCCCAAAAAGTCAAGAAGTATCCAGTTTGCGGTTCATCATTGAGTCTCACGACGAGGAGCTCTAGCAACAAATTTCAATTTCGAAAATGTGTTCACTAAGCACCAACACATTTCCTGTTACATGGCCCAGGTCTAGAATTTATTTGCAGCAGGCTAATTGTTTATTGTTTTTGTATACTTATGTAATTGCGAAGTGGCCAACAGAGAGAGTGAGAGAGCTAAGTCCGACTGCTAATACAGGTTTCAAGGCAGATACTCGGAAGCCAGGCAGAGCTTAACAAAAGAAGCGTCGAGCTGACGCGATGCGACGCTGCTCTGCGCTCTCCTGGACCACAGTCCGATGCACAGGCGGATTAGATGACAGATTAGTTAAATGCGCATGAAATGAGCAGCCTGTCTTGGCCATGCTGGCCACTTGGCCTGGCCCAGGCTATGGTGTCCATATATAGGCAGAGCCGAAGCCGCTGCTAAGGCGTTGCCTTAATGTCTTCATTTAATAATCTGGTGTAGCAATTACTCTGCCTTAAGCGAGCTGAGTGATGTCTCAAATGCGTTTTGAAACACGCGCAAATTGGCTTCATTAATAGGCGTTGTAAGTGTCAGTTGAATGCAGCTGGCTTGAGTGACAGCTGCCCAGTTCAAAGGTCAAGTCCAAAGTAGCCAATAAAAGCACCTCAAATAATTGCGCTGAAGTCGTAAAAAAAAAACTTATAGAAATTATTTCGCGTGAACCGCCACTAAGAATTCTACGTAGTATTCCACTCTAGTTGGACTTGATATATAGTCTCTATATATGTATATATATTATACATATATATGTATGTATATTTAGAGCTCTTTAAATAGACTTGAAATGAGCTCGTTTAGTACGTTTTGCCAACTTTATGATGATGGCACTCTCGTTAATGAGTTAATTTTAGTCAATTCACTTTATGGCCATTAATTTACCGCGCTGTCATAGGCACATAATGGCGTTGGGCGACGAACCAGAACCAGAACGTTTAAATTAAACTGCCGCAGCTAAAGAAAAAGCTTACAAAAATAAGCTGTATTTCTCAGTGTATTACATTGAAGCAAAGTCTATTAACCAATTCTAATGAAAAGTTTCTTTAGTTTTCGAGCCTAGTTGAAAGTAACTCGAAAATGTTTTTCAACCACAAATTTGAAAAGTTACATGAAATTAGATCTCAAGTTGATTTTATTAATGCAAATTCTTCGATGATGGCAACAACAATTTGTGGTTGATGATAGTCGAATTAGGTGTTTCTTGGTCTCTCTCCTGCTCTCTGTCGTATACCCCTGCACAATTTCCTAATGGCCTAGCAATATTTATTATAATGGCTCACCCATTATTGGTCAACACACGCCAGGCCAGCAACCCACCCACGCCTCCTGGCGGCAGAGTCGTTAATCGAATCGAGCTGGTGTATTATTTTCTGGCTGGAAAAGTTCTCTTCCGCATGGCAAACTAGCTGGAACGTCGCTGTAAATTGAGTTTTTCGCACTCTCATGGGAAGAAAGCTCGGGCAACTGCAACAGCAGTTCGTATAGAACTGATCGAAGTGCCAATTTGCCGTTGCTACAAATAGAAATTGCAACTGAATGGGCTGCAGCATTATGCCAGGCCAGGCAGAATCTTTGAACTCTTCATGCCTCCGGATGAGTCTCACGCATGGCCTCGCCGCTGGTATGCAGTTGGCAAAGAGAACAAACATGTAAATGAGAGTTTCGCCTTAGTAGCTGCTGCTTAGTAGTGGACCTGGTTTATGACTCGGCTGATTGCTGTAAATGGTAATTGAAACTGGACAGCTAGTCCAGCTAGCCCAGCTAGTGAATTCTATTTCTGTTTGCATGTAATTTGATTCCTGGCTCTGCAGAATACATGCTGCGTTGGAATATTGTATGTGATGTGAATGAAGTTTTTTTTATTCAAGTAGGTATTGTTATATTTTGGCATATGTTGGAATAATTGAAAGTAAAGCCTAGTTTACTTCGAACCAAAAATATTTATTTTTTTTTTTAAGGTATTTATTTATTTATTTATTTTTTTTTTTGGATTCAATATTAAAAATAAATTCAAATATATTGCTTGGAAAAGATAAAGAAAAAATAACAACAACAGAGCTTTAAAATATATAAATTTAATTTCAAGAAACTTTTAAATATATATATTTATATATATTAAATTTAAATTAAAATAACATTTAAATAATAATATATATATAATGTTAATAAGATGTGAAAGTAGAGTTGTTTGTTCGTGAAGTAGTCAAGGCTTTCAATCGAGGTAAGGGCATATTTCAATATTGAGATGAAAAGTAAAGGAAGTGTGATGGGTATATTCTTTTGAGTCTTTCGTCTCTTCATCTGCGGTAGAGATTCCCGAAAAATACTATGTGTGCAGTTTGTACTGTCCTACTAGTACAGTATGGAAAACAGTACCACTACTTTAATTCCATATCTCCGAATATTTGATTATATTATATATTATTGTAAATGTGATTTTATTCGAATTTTATTAAAATTTATGAATTGTTAACACAACCCTTTTTGTACTTTCACACACTTTTTGTCATTTCATCAACATGATTTATTTAGCATCGCAAAAACACATTAATTCCCTCATGAGCTGACAGAATTTCCGTGTTTTACAAAATGTATTTCAATTTTTTGTGAATTGATTTATTTTTGCTGTTGGCTACATATATTTACAAATAAATTTTATATTATTTTTCGTTTCATATCCAATATTTTGTTTTAATGGCATTTGAGTTGTACCAAATAAATATTTTAATCTAATTATTCAAGCCTTTTGACAATCTAGCGCAAGCAGAACAACTGAAACTGAATAAAAGTCTTGTTGAGCACTTAAAACACTTTGCATTTACCTAATATAGCAAAAGCCTATAATGTGATTCGTTTACATTTGATTACGCTCAAGTGAATTTAATACAGAAGCAGAGACGGCGCATTCAGACAAATATTTATAGACATATTTGTACAGCTCTGGATCTAGCTCTGGCTCTGGCTCTGGCTGTGTCTCTGCTTGTGCCTTCCACTTCATTGGTTTGTTATACTATTTCAAATGCTACAAGCTCGCCAATTTTATCTTTTCGCTGGGTTGGACAAGAAGTGAGAGATTGTGCGGAGCATCGCCATTCAGCTGATAGGATTAACAGCGGAAAGGAAGGGAGAAAGAGAGAGAGAGAGAGAGAGAGAGAGAGAGAGAGAGAGAGAGAGAAAGGAAGAGAGAGCTCACAATAGCAATGCAAAGCATGATAATACGTGGAAACAATAACAAGAATGTTAGCTTTGAACTACACTGACTAGCAGATGCTCTGTAATTTTATAAATATATGTATATGCCAGCTGGGTAAAAGATGAATTGATTGGGAATAGCTACAGGAACCTTTTTATTTATTTTCGTCTGTCATACCCTTGCCTAATCTGTTACAATGCAGAGTACAAAAAAATATACCAAAAAAATAAAAAACCAATGCCCAAAATACATAAAACTCGCCGCGTTGATTTTTGCATGATTCCCCTCGAATTTTGATTTTTTTTTTTTTTGTTATCTGTTTCTTTTTTTGTGGGCAGAAGCCACCGAACCGAGAAACCCCTAAGACCATAAGGATGAACAATGTGCACAAAATGTTATACAAATATTGTACAATGCTTGTACACGAGTGTGTTTTGCTGTAGTATGTTGCATGTTGTTTGTTGTTTGTTTGTTTATTTTGGTATTTAGTTTTGTTGTCTATTGATACATTTTCACATTCGCATTCGCATTTGGTTATTTTTGGCAGAAAGGATTAAATGGGTATTTGGCATGAGAAACATCAACTCTGAACTGTTCATTCACATGGATTTTCCCATTTGCTGAATGACTGATATTTGCAATTAATGTGGAAATATAATGCTTTTTAATCAGGCCAGGATGGTGTATTAGATATCCAATTAGCACACTCTGATTATTTTAGATAATTACTTTGCTTCTTGCCTTAGCAACATAATCATAATAATGTTATACTAAATTTCCATTAAATTATTTTCAGCGCAAACTTTAAATTGTCTTCAGATGACGTCCTCAGTTTGCATTTATTCCATAAGTTTGTCTATAAGTTGAAAGTGGGGAAAAAGAAAATGCAAACATTTTTACAGTTTTTCAAGCTGCACTTGATGAGTTTCCAACTTCAAATGGGAAGTAAATAGACAAAGACCGGGAGAGAGAGATATGTATATATATATATATATATATATAGGGAGTGAAAGAGGCAGTCCTGCCCCCGTTCATAAGAACTTTATCGCTTGTTAGTTAACCGAGGCCAATTGTGAATGCTGAACATGTACTTCAGCAAACGGAATATTCATAAGTTCTTCATTTATTCAAACAGCTTTAAAGCCATTGCGGTGTTGGCCTGACCAACAAATGCTATTGAATATGCTCGTTAGGCGAAATGTGTTTCAACATTTTTTTCTCTCTCACAGAGAGGAGGAGCTCTCTCTCACCCTCTGTTGTGCATGCAGTCAACTGTAGCAAATGTAAGGCAGCGAAATTTTGCGCGAATTTCGCACGTGTTGCCATTTGGCTTTTGCATAAATAAATAAATATATAACTGTAGTGCTGCAGGTGGGCGCGCTTGGGCACGTTGTAGCTTACCTGCGTTTGAGTGCTCGCCGCTGTTAACTTTTAGCGCTTGTCTTTTGTTGCCTACTTAAAGGCGTCTCTCCGGCTCCAGCTGCCTGTCAGCCCGTGCTCTGACTCAGCTCTGCTCAGCTTCTCTGACGTCTGCCTCGCGCTGTGCCTCGGCTACGTCCTTGGCGCTTGATTCGCCGACGCACTCAATTTATCTCTCATATTATATTCACATTGCGTGTGCGTTGCGTCGTACCTGAAATTGCTGCCAGCACTTTAAGAAACGGCATTGGGTCCACACACACACACACACGTCTTCCGTGAGTCTTATTTAATGTCGATTGTTTCAGTAATTGAAAAAGATGGGAATTCTTTTTTTTTTTGCTTTTGCTCATTTTGCTTACATTCCACAGTTATTATATTTGAATCCTTATATACTATGGGATTTGTGTGGACAGCAGCTTAAACCGTGAAGAGTGAAGTTATTGTGAGTCTTAAAAAATATATATATGAACAGTCATTTGGAGTAAAATATGTGGATGTGAATGTGAGAAAAAAAAGAGTTAAAGCGTTTCTTTTAATTGAAATCTATATAATTTAAAGACGAACTTATATTGGATATTCAGTTTGAGTTTCAGTTATTATATAATATAATAATAATATTCTATCTGTAAAATAAATTAAAAATAAATTATAATTATAATAGACTTATTTAGATGTTGTAAATGAACTAAATCATAATTATATAGTTACAATCATAATTATAATTTTATTTATTTATTTATTTTTTATTGTATTTATGGTTTTCATTATTTTTTATTTAATAATTATTATTTGTAATATTAATAATAATATTATTATTTTATATAATATATATATATATATTATTAAATGAATAATAACAAATATCAATATTTTCATATATACAAATCAATTATCAGCAGTAATTGCTATTGTCTAAACCTTGTTCATTAACTTTTCTACATTTCTTCTGGCTCATTTACAGGTATGTGGCCTAGACCTTGAGCAAAAGCGAACGACGCCATTGTAATTGGGTTACTTAACATGTAAGTCAGCAGAAACGTACTACAAATTTAATTAGGCTGAAGTGTTTAGTGTGTCTTATGTGGCAATGTTGATTTTGTGTTGGGTATATCGGGCGGGCAATGCAAATGCATTCGACTTTTCCAATTGCGTCATGTGTAATGCGCGCTCCGCAGAGCTAACCAATCAATTAATGGCCAAATCACATAATGCATGTAAACGATAATGAAAACGACATTTGCCAGAGCAACACGCCAACTAACAAGAGCAACAATGAGCGCAATTACAATAACAACAACAACAACAACAGCAACAGCAAAAACAACGGATGCAAATACATTCCGTCGAGCCAGAAGGGAGCGCATACAGAGAAAAAACTTAATTAATGAAATTAAGCTTGCAAAAGCGCGTGTGTCTGTGTGTGTGTGTGTGTGTGAGTGTTTAAGTATGCGTTGATTGCATAACTATGTACCCACACAGACGGTATATATGCCTATATGTGTATGTATGTATGTATATGTGGTCTGTATATGTTTTACTCTAGGGTAACTACGCCTCGAATAGTTACGGCCCATAAGCCCGTGCATTTCATTTCATTTCATTGCGGACCGTGCTGTGCATGCTTATGCCAGAAGACAATCGATTAGAATCGCACCTGCGCCGGCCTCGCTCCAGCTCACATTTTAGTGTGCTGGGCGTAGTGGGCGTGGCGCTTTGTTACTATTCTGACATGTTGGCCGTGTCAGTTCCGTGCCGTTCGATGACTGTCGCTCATTATCCGCATTAATGTCGTACTCATTTGTTGTTGTTGTTGTAGCCTTTGACATGGCCCATGCAAGTGATTGCGTCGCATTTAAGCGCCCCAGATTGGGCGCCAGAATTATTGAAATTAGACATGACAATACACTACTGATCAAAATTTAAAATGAATTATTAATAACAAATAAATTGAACAAATTTAAACAGCTAATAAATTAATTATACTCATTTTTAAACTTTTATAATAATTTCATAAATCAATTATAATAATAATTATTATTTTAAAACTAATTAAATTCATTTATTAAATTAATTATATTAATTAATCAAATTAAATTTAATGCATTATTTTGAATTAGTTTTTTGTTTGTTTAATAATTAAATGAAAATAAAAATTAAAAAATTTACATTTAACAATTTTACATAAAATAATATGCTATTAATTTAAATATATTAAAAATTATTAATATATAAAATTTTGGTTACACATGAATCGCGAAATGTAAAAAATCATATATTAAATATGCCTACAATTGCTTGAATTAATCTAGTTTCCTGTAAGCAAGGTCTTAAAACGAGGCTCCATAATGAAACTTAATTTGTAAAATTTTTTCTCCAAAGTTGGGCATTAAAATTACAAAATAATATATTATGTTTGTCGATGGAATTTTTTTTTTGTGCTCAAGACTTCGACTATTGATTATCTAATAAAATATTCCTCATCTACTCGAAGTGCTGCTTATCCCACATTGCTGCTCGATCACGATCTAAGTCTTTAAATTAACATGACTTGTATATATCTTAGATATTACTTGCAAAAAATAAACAAATTATGTTTAAGGCACAAGATTTTTTAGTGACTCTTTATTTTAAAGTCTTTAAAATTAGAAAAAGCTCATGAATATCTTAAGCACTTTGTGCCCTAAATTGGCTGGGCTACAAATAAGAAACGAAGGCAGAGGCTATTTAATAGCATCTTGAAGTGAGCCTAACAATTATGTCTCTTGAGTACTTCGGCGGATCGACCACAAGAGACAACGGAATATTTATTTTGAACTAATTAAATCAAGTTTTGGGCGACTTTTGCGCTCCTGGGCATAATTTGGGACGAAATGCCATCATAAATATATATGTACTTATACATATATAAAATGTACCCATGTATTTATTTTATTTATATCTTTGCGCTTTCATCATTTCGTTTTCACTTTTTTTTTTTTGCCCGTGGTTTTCATGAGTGTTGTGCAAATTTATTGGCTTTCGCGGGCATTACTTTATTTTGTTCCTTGTGCTACTGGGCTTAGTTCGCGTGTTACATTCATTTGCCTGTAAATGGGCAAAAAAAAAAAAAAAAGAAAAATAATAGAGAAAAAGCACCATACATGTATATAGAAGAATAGAATTAAAGCTGTCTGCCTGGGCTTTTTCTTTTTTTTAGTTTGCATCTTGGGACTGGGAATAAGCCAGACACCTACACGCCGAGACATGGCGTGTTTGTTTGCTTTTTTCAGTTTTCGTTTTTATTTCAGTTGGCTCTTTTCTTCATTAGTGCCATTGCACCCGGCTGGCGAGCGAGAAGTGCGGAATGAGAAACGCGAATGTGTAGAATTGTTGGCCGACTGTCGCCTAATGCCTCAACGCTCCAAATGTGTGCTATTCCTCTATGAGGTCAAAAACAATCGATTTTCATTTCATTTTCTTTTTTCTCTGACTTTTTCTTTTCTTTGGCCCGCTTCGTTTTTGGCTCACGTGCTGCTACTAAAAAAATATTTATGACATCCAATGCGAGTGCTTAAAAAAAAGATATATATATGTATATATATTATGCTTGTCATCCGCTGCGTATGAGTAATGCCATGGCTTTAAGTTGTCTGTGTGGGATCTTCTATACATGCCGTTGTAATTAGCTAATTTATTTTTATGTTTGAGGTGTTAAACCTTTGGGTCTTAGAATTCGACAGCAGAATTGGCTAACAAATTTTTATAAATTTTGCAATTTGAAATGTTTGTTGTGAAATTATATTTTCTTTGTTAATATATTTTATTTTGGCTTCTGGGTTAGTTAATTGTTTAATATTTAAAATTATTGTAAATCAATTTAAAAAACTAAAATTTCCCAGCAGTTTCTCTTAGCTACCTCCCTGAATTTTCGCTGCCTCTGTATTTTAAATTTATGCAAAAGAAACTCTGAAACAATCCGCACACGTGCGTGTCGCAACCATCGCAGGGACTTAACTGAGGGCACAAATTTGTTTATAATAGCAAAGTTGGTCAGTTTTTTTTTTTTTTTTTCAAAGATTAAACTCAGCAAAAATACAAATTATAAAAGTTTGTCTCTTAAGGCAACGCAATTTCATAATATCAAAATATCAAAATAAAAAAATAATCTATATTATACGAAAATAGACTATATATGCAAGTGAATATATGTATATATGGGCAGGCAGCTTAATTTGTTGTTTCCGTGACCAATGCAATTATATTTGTGACCACAATAATTGCTATACTATGTTGGCGTTGCTTTTTAGCTACAAACACGTGTATCTGTGGTAGTTGTGCCCGGCGTATGCAAATAACTATTATTGTTTATATTATAAATAGATATGTACTTACCTGGTACACACATACCTACGGTGTATAAATTGATGGAAGTAATTTCAGGACTCCTGGGACATATAATTAGCTAGATAAACCATATAGTTAGCTATTCTTTCTGTGACCTTTTTGAGATTACACCTAGGGCATTGTGAGCCTTTGATACGCGTATTTGTTGGACAATTGAGTTATTTTTGGCCAAATTAACTTCACTGCGAAATAACCATTCTCAGTTTACAAATGAGCAATGAAGTTAAGTTTTATGTAAGTGTACGTTATTTTTTTTTTTTTTTTGCTTCCTATTTAAATTTTTGGACACGTTTGAAATAATTTTTTATGCTGATATTTTTAATGATTGACGTTTTTATATATTCAAAAAAAAAAAAAAAAAAAAAAATTAAAAATAAGTTTCGATTGAAATTTTTTAATTTTATAGATTCAAATTAAAATTGTTTCATATATATGATAAATAAAAACTCTATTGGAAAACTTGATTCAAAGATTATGAAATAGGTATTCATATTAAAAAAAAAAACAGATATTCACATATTGTTTAAATTTAAAATAATATATTAACTAAGTTTAATTTTTTATGCTGATATATTTATGATTATGATGGTAAGGTTTTTATATATTCAATAAAATTTTAAATTTTATAGATTCAAATTAAAATTGAATCATATTCGCCTTGAATCCCAGCTCAATTTTAAAATATTAAATAATTTTTAATTAAAATAGATTCTTGGATTTCAAAGTTAATTAAAAAAAAAAAGCGTTTCCTAAATTTAAATCAAACCAAAAATAAATATACAATTTTTTTTTTTTATATATTTTGTCTATAAAAAACTTTAAAGCCCTTTAAAGACGAAAACTTAACAGTGATATTAAAAAGTGGGTGTTATAAATACGATGTTATACATACTACTTTGATTGACTTGTGCAACTTTAAGTAGCAAAGAATCCTTTGTGGGTTTGTTTGTTGAGGTGCCTGAATATTGCGTGTTTGTTGTACATGAAACGTTTTCTAGAACGAATTACACGTAATAGCTGCCAGAAAATAGTTTTGCTGGTCAGCTCTCTGCAGCATTATTTATGTATGTCAGCGAACAATTCAATTGTGTTGCTCGATGCCTGTGAGTCGGTGAGTCATATTCGATGGTCACGTTCCTCCATCGGCTCTCAATTACCACAGTGAATTAGTTAAAACCCTCTTAGTCAGTCGAGCATTTGTATTATTTACACAGAGCTAAGCCCGGAACAAGCCAATTTACATACGATATGCATGTATGTCTCCTGCTAGCTATGTTAGGTGACATACCAACAATGCATTCGTATCGGAGCTGTTGGACATTAATTAACGAAAGCTATTTCCCCATGACACTTGTATAATTGGGCATTTAGAAATTTCAGCTCAAGCTAACATTGTCTGATATTAATTATTTATGGCTTTTTTCGTTGAGCAGATTACCAGATAAGTTAAGAGCAAGGAATTTCTGAAACCTAAATATTCATTACGCTCGTTATGCTTATCTATAAAAATTTCCATGCCGGATTTTTTTTGTTTTTTGGCAAATATTTTAATCTTATCAAATGTTTGATTAACATTTTCATTGTTAACAATTGGGCTCATTGCCTTTGTTATCAACATATTGTGTGTTAACCAAGGTTACTGTATGATTATCATAGCGCGATTAATTTGAATATATAAATAAATGAGCCATGGCTAAAAGCATAGTACAGGTAATAAGATTAAATTGAACATTTTAAACACTACTCTTAACGCATTTATGCATAAAATAAAATAATATAAATGAGTTTTGGCGATATATAAAAATTAATCAATGTCTAAACTAAATTATTTCATGTAATATTTACAAATTTTTTTTATCATATTATTTCAAGGAATAAATACATTTAAAATACTTAATTGTATTAAATTGTATACCAAATTTAAAGTATTTTAAGTATTACATTTTTAATTTAATTTTTTAACTAAAATTGTTTTTTTATTAATATTTTTATGTTTTACTCATTATTCATTATTCCTTATTTTTTTTTTTTTTCTTTTTTTTTTTTTTTTACATAATATTTTATTTATTGATTCCTTTTCATATATTATTTATTATGCATTAAAATCCAATCTACAGACATGTGCACTTTAAAGATTACATTAATTAAAGCGAGGCCATGAATGATTAATGATTAATGAAAATGATTTTAATTATAAGAATTTCCACTCAAGTCCCCGCATATATTTTATATGTACATAATTATGTACGGTTTATTTCCTTTGTCGCTGTCTATGGGCGAACAAATCGAATGTTTATTTCGATTTTTATTTGTAGGCGGCCGTGTCTGGCTTTATCCAGCTTTATGGCACATTTAATGGCTCGGGATGCTGGAGCTGTAATCAGTAGAAAGAAAATAAAAAAATATTTTAGCTTTTGCGGCTCTTAATTTTGCTCTTTGTGGCCATTTTTCTTGCTGCTGTTGAAATTAGCAACAGTGGCTAGGCAGGTAAATACATTGACTTTGGCCAAGTGCCGTTAGCTGATGTTAAAGCCGGGCTCACAAAGGATGGTATCGTATAAACACAACTTTTATGATGCGGCATAAATCTTACGGGGCAGACATGTCAGACCACCTCCGAGGCAACGTCCCGCGGCCACGCCCATTGACGTGGTAGACCATTAAACAGTTGTAATTCATGTCGCTGCCATTTCCGTTGTCTAACCAAATGAACCAATATAAATTCAATATTTTATGAGTATGTTTTCCGTTTAGCTCTGACTCTCTCTCGCCACTCCCTCTCCGTCTTCCTCTCTCTTTTTGGCTGGCAAACAAATAGACATTCATCAATTACGAGGCTGCCCTTTATGCCATCGGCAGTTGGAAATGTGTCGCTAATGTGTCTACGAGGTGTGTAGAGTATCACACTACGGCCAACACCCGGTCTATTTATAGAGGCCATTAGCTGACCAACAGGCCACAGGCCGCAGTACCATCATTAATGGCTCACATGGACTGAGCTCCAATGCCGTTCGTTCGATTTGTGCCCATGTTGATATTTATTAATGTTCAATTATCGATAATTATCTGTTTATCTATATGTATATACATATATATTAGTGTCTTTGCGGCCATTACAATACCTCAGCACAATTTCTTGTTGCCGAGGCCAACTCTATGCATAGCTATACCTGTACATATCTATGTATGTATGTATGTATGTATAAATATTTCTTTTAATGTATTTCTTCGCTTTGTTAGGCTGATTGCAATGCATTCAACATAATTAGATTGACGTAGCCATTGGCCTCTAATCAATATTTTGCTGGATTTGTTGGGATATGTGTAATATTTCTGCATTAAACATATCTGAAACAAAGACAAAGACGTGTGCCTTTGGCAGCTGATTCATTACGTGATAGTTGTGAAATGTCTTAATGACTTCAACTGTGTATGCAGGTGTTAATTTATTTTTCACAATATTTTTAGCTTCATTTGCTTAGCAAAATTATAAAGTGCTAAATTCATAAATCTGTCATAGAATTGTTACAATTTTTTGCATCTTCCTTATGGACTTATAATTGGGTATCGCAAATTCTCTATCATACAATTAACAAACTTAACTAGAACTAGCCCTGGTAATACTCTTTACGTGAAATCAAAAAGCTGTTGATTCCTCCAGATTTCTAGTTCTCAGAAAAAACAAACTAGCTCATGATGTTAACTGAAGTATGAAAGCTTAATATGCCCTTACCGTACTATGTATTTCAGACCTCTTAAATTTAAAAACATAAACCTTCATAAAATCTTCACAGGTTCCTAATAAATTGTGCCTATATTAATCCGCTAAATATTTATTTATAATAAAGTGAATTAATTAAAGCAAATATGTTTGTACAATATATAGATTTATATATAATTAATTTGATGCTACATAGCCTGGGCTGCTTTAAAGATCTATTCCGCTCTAAATGTACCAAAAGACAAACAAATATAATCATATACGAGTGGATATATTAAAATCCAAGTAATTGATATTCAATCAATTTATAGCATTTTAGATATTAGATTTTATGCTACAGAAAATTATATATGCACATATTAATCAAATAAACATGCATATATAGAATAATAATCAAAGAAATTGATATTTAATCTATTTATAGCCAGAGTCTTAATAGATACCGCAACGTAACCCGTTGCAATTGAGTTACATTTTAATTATGCATTGAGAGCTTGAGTGTATAACGAGACGCCCATAGATTTATTTCTATGCAGAAATTGGCCAGCAGCTGGACGGCAGACCGTTGCTGGCAATGGCCAAGTGAAGATGCCCTGGTCCCGGTGCGCCCAAAGCTCAGCTTGGCTAAGAGTCTTGTTGTTGTTGTTGTTGCTGCTGCTGCTGCTGCTGCTGTAGCATTGTGCAAACAATTTGCTGCGTTTCATGTTACGACTTTGGCAGCATAACAACCAGTCGACCGAGCCCGAGACCGAAACAGAAAGCAGATGATGGCCGCAACAAGCCGGCGCGATGACGTTCAGGTTGGCCCAAGAAGCAGAGGAAAAACGAAAAAAAAAAAAAAGTGCATCGAAGAAATGCCAAACTGCAATTGACTTGCATGACCATAAAAATTAAGTTATATACACCAAAGCAGGCTGCCCAGTCCAGTGCAGAGCAGCATAGTCCCAGTCCCAGTCCCAGCCGGCTCTGTTTGCCTGCTCCCATCTTCTGCTCTCGCAGTGCCTTCGCCTCTGTTCCCGATAAAGCGCAAAAATAAAGTCGAGTGAAATTGCTGCTGTAATATATTTTAATAGCGCAGCGGCCGGAAAAACTCGGTACGAACTCGAAACTCGAACTCGAACACAAAGTCGTAGACGGAGTTGCTTTGTTCAGTTGGTCAGCAGCAGCAGCAGCAGCAGCAGGCAGCAGGGCGAGCCAGGGCCAGTTGCTGGCAAACAAAACACAGTTGACCAGACCTTTTGGCCAGCAAATTTCGCTCGGTGCCTTATTATGTCTAATTAGATTGTGTTGCCAGCAGCCAATGTTGTTGTTGTAGCTGTTGCTGGAATGTTTTATTGTTACTTTTCGTTGGCATTTCCTAAAAAAAAGAAAAAAAAAAAAAAAGAAGCGAAAATCGATGCTGAAAGCGGGGTTAATCTAAGGTGGCACAATGAGTTAATCCCAGCTTCAGATCTAATGCTCACTGAGGCACTCGAATCGAACGATAACAACTTCAGAAACTTCGAGCTTCGAAGAAGTTTTGCTTGATTAACCGAAGCCCCAATGTTGGCTAAGGTATTTTATCTCTGATGTGTTTGTAATTAGAATTGATTTATGTGAATTCCTCATGAAAGCTTTATAACTATATATAAAAGCTTAGGATTATAACGATTTTTTCTATCATTTTTAATTTATTTTTTGAATTTTATAAATAATAATATATTAAGCTTTTAAATTCTTAAGATAAAATACAATTTTGGTATAATTATATTATATATTACTACATATTAAATTTTCTTTTTTGACCTCTAAAATATATATTATAAAATTAATACGATTTAAGATTTTGCCGATTCTAATACATTAAAATAATTTATATTCAAATAAATTTTGTTCTCACTTATTTCCTATCTAAACCTCTTTATGCACGCAAATTTCTTGCATAAATTTACACTTATTTATTTATATAAATAAGAAAGAGAAAGCATAAAACATGGTCTTATTTTTGCTGAAGCCTTTTTTGATAGGGTTATTAAAATAATTTGTTCATAATTGAGTACGTAATCTTCACATAATTCCTGAAATCACAATTCCTCTTAAAGCCTTTACTATTCTTGGAAATTTATGCTTAAGCTGAGCTAGCATAATTTAATTAGCAGCTTCAGCAGTTCCCTAGCTTTTTATGTCTGGCAAAAAACCCGCATTTATTATGAATTCTAATTTGAATACAACATACAAAAATGCTGGAATATTAATTGCGCATGAAATATAGAATTGCCTTTAAGCCAAATGTGAAGATGCTGTTGTTGTTGCTGTTGTTGTTGTTATAAATTTTTAGCCCTCAAGCCACGCTTAACCTGTTTCAATAAGCAGCCTTATTAGATATTCACATTTCAATGAGCAGTCGATGGGCCCAAACTCTTGACCCAAGCACCATCCATCAGTCATCTTGGAGACGCTGTTGCCAGGCAAACAAAATTTGACATGGATAACAAGAGAGGAAGGAAAACCATTTATAAACAATTGAAAATGGCTAAAACGTGTGTCGCACTTCTGTGCCAATTGGCAAATTGAATACTCATAAAAATTCTCACGTTTCGCTCCAAATTTTGATGGTAGCACTCGGTCGGTCGGTCGCTCGGTCGACTGCTCAGTCGCTGCCTCTTGTGCTTTGCATAGAGCGAGTGGGGGCTTAACGGGGCAATAAAACCAACGCCAGCCGAAGAACCCGCCAAGCAACCCACTCACAAGTGCCAGCTAGCCAGCCATTGAACTCTCTGTACACACACGATTATTACGATGGCAAATGTGACCATAAAAGAGAAGAGAGCGCTCTGGCTCGAGAACCGAAACCAAAACCAGAAGACTTGTTGCGAAGCGCGCGCCTGTGCGAGCTCAAAAGATTTTTATCAAATTGGCCCGCGGGCAGTGCGAAAGCTTGACGAGATTCTTATTCTGATTCGAGATGCTGATTTCTCTCATTCACAGTCACAGTCATAGATTCAGACTCAGTCTCAGTCTCAGTCTCAGTCACAGTCACAGGCTTCCTGTGCGTGTGGCATTGCAGATGGATGCCTTAAGGCGTTTGACTTGAGCACTTGGCCCCCGAGCTATGCAAATTTATCAAACAATCCAGTCCCATATGCTGGTGTCGTGTCCCAGAAACACAAAAACCAGTGGCACTTTATTTTTTTTTCTTTTTGTTTCATTATATATATATATATATATGTTTCTATAGAACCTGCTGATAAAATCGCCTAACACAGCAGCCCCCACGCTGTGGGCTGTGGGGAGCGGCGAGGGGCGGGCCATCAGTCAAGACAGTGCATTGAACTTGAAGCATCTCGCAGTTTTCACTTCAATCCATCAGCAACGCGACGGCGGCCGATGCCAATGACGCGTGTAAAATGTCGGGGCGCGTGTGCCCCCGGGGGGAGCCTCTAATGAATGGGCCAGCTCCAGCTCCAGCTCAGGCAACAACAACAACAACAACAGCAACAGCTACATCTTAAAAGCAACCGTAAATTTGTATTCGAATGATACGTTTTTACTGCCCTAATGAGCACACGCAACAGCCACAAAATAACGACAAAAAAAAAGTAATAATAATGTATATAAAAAAATAAAAATTTGGATGAAATGCGAATTTAATACGCACAATTCGCCAATGCAGGCAGTTGGCCCTTAATCACTTCTCGTACGTTTTCTTCGAAAGTGTCAAGAGATTTTCCAAATTTATGGATATTCGCTTTTGTTTACTTAACGATCGTTGCGTGCTGCACACACAAATTTCTTAACGATTACCTTTTGTACAATTCCAGTTCAATAATTTGACATAGATTTTATGCTCTGCTTTTTGTGTGTAATTTGAAATTTTGGCAGTTTTACTAATGGGCAAAAAAAAAAAAAAATGCTTTAAAAATTATCTTGGTCTATTCTCTTCCCGTTCTACTTCTATTTTTGTCTTTGTCTCTCAATATTTCACTCACTATTTATATGTGCGTCTATCTCTATTGATCTGATTATCTACATACTTATTTTTAAATGTCGGCATTGCTAAGAGGTTCGACAGACAGTCGCAATTGATATTATTTATAGTCTATTTAAAGTGGATTTTAATATAAAACGCATACAAACATAATATATTTGTATTTTTGTATCGCTTGGTTCTATTTATTCTTGCTCAGAAATTAAAACAAATCAAGTAAATTAAAGACAAAATTTGAAAGATGAAATTAAGTGATATTTTGTTTGATTTGCTAATAATGAATATCGACAAAATTAAAGAATAGAATATTTTAAAAGTTTTCTGCCTTAACTCAAATGATAATGAAAATTTGAAATGACAGACTTTTTAAAAGTTATGTATCCTTTCATTCAGTTTTAGCTATAGATAAGGCTTTAATTATGTAATAGTTCTGCCTAAAATCTATGATCATCCCGTAATGTGAGCTCTTCGATGGCCCGTGCTTTAATATGATATGAGTTATGAGCGGTAATTTTCCTATAGCTTAAGGTTTTTATCAATCTATTATCATGAGTTCTATACAACACAGATCCTTCCCCTTCTTACAATCTATAAGCATGAGCTCAATAAAACTTACATCGAAGGAAATTACTTTAAATATATATAAATCTTTCTTGTGTTCACTTTAATAAATAAAATATAAATAGTGCGAATAGTGTGTTCCACATCAGCGAAAAGTATTTGGCATCGTTATAAGCACTTTTAATTTCCCTTGTCTGACAAATTTAATAAAAATATTGTCTCTCATAATTATTTTTATTTACCTGAGGCACCGCAAACGTTGCGTAATTAATGTGGGAATCTCAACTAATTGTTGTTAATTAAATTTCTGGCGGCACTTTAGGCAAAGTAGCCAACAGAAACCAAAAGCGAAACAAATAAAAGTAAAAAAGAGAAAGAGAAAGAGAAAAAAGTAGCTAATTTCGCACTTCCTGTTCTGCGGCATTTTATTTTTTATTTTTCATACTTTTTTCCCACTCTGACTAATGCTGACGACACTTCGTCCGTTCGGTTTGCTCCGGAAAGTCGTTGCACTCGCATTTTAAAAGGCAAACAAGAATGAAAAAAGTCAGTACAAAACTCGTTATTTTTTTCGTTGCGGTCGCAGACCGCAAATTACGTTTAAAATGCAGCATGAAGAGCAATTGAGTGAGAGTCCCGTCTATTTATTAGACGGTGCTAATTAGTAATTGCAAAGATTGATAAGCTGCTGCTGCTGGTGCTGCCACTTCTGCTCCAAAGGCAAACAGTTGCCAATCACTCACAACTGGCGCAGCATTCATGACGTCCACTCGCACCCACGATAAGACGCAAAGCGTCAGCGAGTGGCAATGCAAATAGCGCAATGGGCAAATCTTTTGCTTTTCATAGCTATAAGAACACTTGCTCTTCAGATAGGAAACAGTTCGTTGCAGACCCTACGGAAACGTGTACAAGTTGAACAGGCAAACAAATTTACACTGCAGATTTCAAGATTCAATTAACAAATTGTGATCGGTTCGCGTTGCAACAAAATATCGAGTGAGTTGTAAATAAATTAGCATTTCTTGTTTGCAACAAATTAGAAATCAATTACATGGATTCTGTTATAATTATTTAGCATTGCCAATTACAAAGTGTGATAAAAATATTGGATTGCATTTAGAATGACTTCTAAATAATTCATTTACAATTTGTTTTAAAATAACTCTGACAATGGAGTCGAACAAGGGGTAAGTTGATTTTAACTCGAATGAATGTTAGTTAATTTTACAACAAAGATTACAGCAATTATCAAGAACAATTACAAAGTGGTATATATAATTGTATTAGAATACATGTGGAATGAGTTCCAAATAATTAATTTTGAATTTGTTTCTAGAAATATTCGAATGAAATTAATACAAATTTGGTTTACAACAAATTTCGAATGAAATTAGAATTCATTTTACAATAAGTCGCAGGGCAATCAGAGTTTAATTATTCAAAATTAATAGTTATAAACTGTGCACTAAATAATACTTAATTTAATGTTAATCTAGAAAGAATTTCATTGTTCTTAAACTAAACATTTAATGAAGCCCCATAATTAGTCTTTCGATTATTTACTTTTTGGCGAAGAAGCTCGTGATGCTGCCCTGCTTCACTTTGGGCGTCTCCTTTGCGCTTTTCCCAGCTGCCGGCGGTGATTTTTTCTTTGTAGCTGGCGCAGCTGCTGCAGTCGCTGCTGTTGCAGTCGACGAAGCCTTCTTCTGAACTGGCTTTGGTTTCTTGGCCTTTACTGTTATGACAAAGCCATCATCATCCAGAAATGTTTCATTTGTTGCCGCCTCCACGTCCATTGGCTCCTCCTCTGCCTGGTCCACCTTCTGCTCCTCCTGTTGCGGCTTTTGCTTCTCGGCTGATTTCTTTTGTGGCTGCTCCTCATCATCGGAGTCGACAATGCGACGACGTTTGCTGCTTGCCTTGTGCTTTGTCTGTGCCTGTGCGTCCGTCTCGTCTGACTCGTCACCTGAACCAATCACAGAGCGTCGCAGCTTGTCCAGTTTTTCCTCTTCATCAGACGAGACTTCGCTTTCCTCAGCAAACAGCTGAATGGAGTTATTCTTCTGTTCAGGCGAAGCTTCCTTCGGTGCACTGTTAGACTGACTGCTGTTCGCCTTTGGTTGCTTTTTAAAGAAGTTGTCCATGCTGCCTGCCGCTGGCTTGGCTGCAGCTGCTTTTGTTTCCTTGGCTGGCTGCGATTTGGCAGCTGGAGCTGCGGAAAAGAAGCTGCCGATGCTGCCCTTTTTCGCTGTGGTTGTTGTTGATTTCGCTTTACCCTTTTGTTCACTAGGTGGCGTTTTCTTCTGCTCCTCGGCCTTTGAGGGCTCTTCCTTGATGCTGGCGGGCTTTGGAGTCTCTACTGGCTTGTGAACACCATTGCTCACGCTATTAGCTAATGGTTTAACGCCTGACCGCTGCTCCACCTTTGCCAGCTTCACCTCCATATGCTGCATGGGTTTGAAAATGGGCGCAGCACTCTTGGAGCCGCCAGCCACCTCCACGGAATACAGGTGGTATTGCGAGTTTTCCAATTTGCTTAGCCATTCCTTTAATTTGGCATCGCCTTGCACAATCGTATACAGCTCGCCCTCATCATTTGCCAGCGTGCCATGCACCACAAAGCGTTTCTCGTATTTGATAGCACTCGATTTTTCCTGCTGCTTAATATGCGCCTCAAGCTTATCGTGCGCCTCTTTGTACGTCAATTTATACTCTTCCAGCAAATCGGTGACCAGCACACGTCTGTCGAAGTCGATTAGGCAATCATCCAAAGCTTGTTGCAATGACATTTTCGGAGTGTGCTCACTTGTGTAGTGTATATAAAATATTATGCAAATTTTGGAAGCAATTGAATTAACAAGAAATTAATGCGGCAACAGCAGCAAAAAAGGCGCCGACACGAACAGCTGTTGAAATTTACTCAAAATGGTTCGCATTTGAGATGTGCGATACTTAAAAAAATACTCATATTACCTTAACAGAATGTTAATGTAACAGAATGTTATGAGCAACAGCGGCGCTGGAATCGCTAACAGTGCTCATGAGCGATTGCGCCAGAGATGGCAACGCTTAGTAGTTTGTTTATAGTACCATGGTATTAACATAGATGGCGCTTGAGCTAAGAGAAATGTTACTGCCTAATGGTTTAACAGAAAGTAAACAGTGTTTGTTAGTAGTTGAACAACAACAGTGGCACAGCTTGTGAATGGCAAGTGCTCTTTGGTACATAAATGAAAATATAGATGGCGCTCTGCTAACAGTGATGTTATTGTTTAACTGTTTTTAATTTTGAATTGATCAGTTTTTTAATTTAATAAACTAATAACAATAACAATTATATTGTTTCAGCTTTAACATGCGCTTTGAGCCGCTGGGTCAGAAAATGTTCACACGTCGCAATTGGCTGCTGCGGTGCAGCATTCTCATAAATGTGGCTGTTTTGCTCTACATCGGCTGCATCCTGATGAACGGCGGTGGCAACAATTTCACCAGCGGCGGCGGATTTTTGCTGCAGGAGCAACAGCCGCCGGCGGTAGCCTCATTACAGGCGGCTCCACTGCTG
This sequence comes from Drosophila arizonae, assembly GCF_054131065.1. NCBI lineage: Eukaryota > Metazoa > Arthropoda > Insecta > Diptera > Drosophilidae > Drosophila > Drosophila arizonae. Next base: position 24,467,278 of record NC_142923.1, on the reverse strand, counting down.
CCACAGCAACCGCCCACGTCCAAAAATGTAAGTGTGTGTGTATGGAGTTATCCAACAATGTGAGTTAATTAAATCCTATGCTCTTTCTACAGGCAGAGGCGGCTTTTGCAGAGGAGAAACTCTTGGCCGTCGGCACAGGCAATGCCAACTCAGAGTCAGCCGCAGCTGCTGCACCTCCGGCCGCAGTAGTCAACGACAGTGGCTTGCCTTCCAATTCAGTGGATCCTGTCCAGGTGGTTGGCAACATTGGCAGCAGCAGCTCAATGTCAGAGCTGAACAACACACAGCCGGATAGCTACATAGTTACCGGCGATGAGAAGGAGTTGGATGAGCGCGTGCGGACACTGCTCAATTGCTTTGATCGCGATTATAATCAGCAGACGCTACAACGCGGTGATTTCTGGGTGCTCCAGAACTATGTGAGAGCCGATCATGGCGAGATCAAGTGCCACGAGTCCATTACCTATACAACGCATGCGGATTACACCTTTCTGGACAATCTGGTGCCGCTGCTGCAACGGTGAGTGATCCGATCAGAAGGAGTCTCTTTGATATATTCTAATATTTTGATGATCTGCCCCCTCTCGCAGCTGGAATGCGCCCATTAGCATAGCTATGCATGCGCCCGGCACGGATTTCCAGCCCACGCTGGACTCCATCAAATATTTGCGGGACTGTGCGCCCGATAATCAACTGGTGCGCGCATATGCCACCTTCCACGTTTACTTCGGCACCAAGCACATACCCAAGAGCGTGCCCAAGGCACAGGATGCTCTGAAGACTGGCTACAACTGCTCGCTGCCGGCGCCCTACTTCAATGTCAGCTCCGGGCACTTGTACAAGGCGCAGAAGAAGCTGCTCTACCCGGTCAATGTGGGTCGCAACATTGCGCGTGATGCCGCCCTCACACACTTCATCCTCGCCTCGGATATCGAACTGTATCCGAATCCTGGACTGGTCAAGAAATTCCTCGAGATGATTGCTCGCAACGAACAGTATTTGAGGCGCAAGGCGCCCAGGTGAGTACTCGAATAGATTTTTAGTATATTTTTATTGAGAATACATAAATATTTTATTAAATAAATTAAAGTAAAGTAAGTTAACTTGATTTTCTTCTTTTATGATTATTTTTTATTATTAAAAAAAAAAAAAAATAATAATTGATTTAATTTCCAAATAATAGAACCTTTAAATTATTATTATTATTATTATTTTTTTTTTTAATATATATCTAAATTTTTTTTGTTTAACAATTTTTAATAAATTGTAATGACTCAAAAAACTGTTAAGAAAACATGATATTTAATTTATTAGCATTTTTTAGCTGTTGCTATACACAGAAATCCAGTTTAATTGAACTTTTATTTACCCTACAAAGAGACTGAGAACATAAAGCAGCTCGAAGCTTAAGTCGAGCCATTGACAAATATTTATATATTTCAGAGTTTAATATTAAGCTGAATGTCAAGTATATCAATTCAAATTCTAATGAAATTTCAATCGTATGCTTTCGCAGAGTTTTTCCATTGAGCATATTCGAGGTGGATGAGAACTCTCCGGTGCCGCACGATAAGACGGAGCTGCAGGAGTTTCTGCGCACCGGGAAGGCCATACCCTTCCATAAGCGGGTGTGCGCCAGTTGTCACGGCGTGCCCAAGTCCAAGGAGTGGATGGCGGCCAACGAGACGGACGAGCTGAGTGTGTTTCACATAGGCAAGCGCACCGGCTACTATGTGCACTGGGAGCCCATTTATATTGGCACCCATGCGGATCCCCACTACGACGAGCGGCTCAGCTGGGAGGGCAAGAGCGACAAGATGACGCAGGTAAGCACGCTGATCTCCTCATGGCAGTCGCAGCTGTATTCAATCTGATTTGCGCAGGGTTACTCGCTGTGCGTGCTGGACTACGAGTTCCACATACTGGACAATGCGTTTCTGGTGCACAAGCCGGGCATCAAGGTCCTGAAGAAGGACAATCGGCGCGCGATGCTGGCGGGCAAAACGAATCAGCTGATACGCAAGATCATCTATCCCGAGCTGAAGATCATGTACGGCATGCGCAAGGGCTGTGCGATATAGTAACTAATCATGAAGCACAGTTGAGCGTCGACTTCTTCAAGACTGCAGCAGCAGCTGCAACGGCTGCACAAGCAAAAGCAGGAGGAGCGAAATACACTATTTATATTCGCAATGCTATAGAGAGCGAGAGGGACTGCATCGAATGGCCATGCCATGCTAATCTGTCCTTCTATCCTACGTATATATATATATCTATTCTATTTCCTAGAGGCCCTTCCTTACGGCGCGCTCGTCTACGTGTACATGTGTATGTGTGTGCGTGTGTGTGTGTGTGTGTGTGTGTGTGTGTGTGCTTGTGTGTACGTATGTGTGCGTGTGTTTTACAGTTAGTATTAGTTAGTTAGCTTAGGCCTAGAGAATTACTTAGGTTTATGGACGAGTCGAGTTCGGAGCGGGTGTTTTTTTCTACTCTATATGCATAAGCGAAGCCTTAGGAGCACGGCTTAAGTACGTTAAACGTAGTTAGTTGTTGTTGTTTCTTTTTTAAATGCTGAACATAATTAGGGTTAGTTAGTTAGCCGGAGCTGCCATACAGCTGAAGAGTTTCTCGAGGATTCTATAGAGCTCACATCATTTCCATGCAATGCAGCCTCCATACGATTGCAGGGGAATCCAATCTTTGCAGTCGCACACGCTGCATTGGCAGTCATTATGATTTAGTTCTGCTTCCAATTATCGATTAAGCATCATTAATGTAATTTCATTATAATTTGAATTTCGTACTTCCCCTTAACTATGTTTTCATAAGAAATAAAGATGATAAACCCGTTATTGTATATCAACTGCCATTGAATGGTTGTTAGGTTGATTTGCTCTTCGAGGCATATAGAAATTCCTAGCCACAATAGTCTAACCATTTATATATCTAAATATATGTATATGCTATGTAGGCCAACATTTGGGGTCGTCTACTAGGCCGAACTTCTCAGAGTTTAAGTTGCGAAGCGAATATACGGATAAAGTGTGGGGGCAACAAATAGGCTTAGGCAACTAGTTGAAGTTAATCTTAGAGCTAGACAGCAGCAATTGAAAACAAACAAAAGCCGCTACAAAATAAAAGTTTAAAACGTTTAATAATTAAATGAATTACATAGACTTGGGAAACGTTTAAAATTAGAATGCTGAACAATTGAAGAATACATATAATGCATACAGACTTACGAGTATATAGATATACATATATAGATCTAATAGAAGAAGAAGAGGAAAACAAATTACAATTATACAGAAACCTTGATGAGAATGATGTTCAAGTTGAATGCCTAAAATTAAACAATTAACGAAACAATTAATTAGAAATACGTTTTCAACCGTAATGGGTAAATGCAAACCGTGATATTTGTACTAGTAAAGGCGATGATTAGTTTGAGCATTAATTTAATAAATATATATATATATACATACATATATATAAACTTAAACAGTATGAAGTGAAGAGAAGAGTTAAAGAAGAAAACAAAGAAAAAAAAAAAAAAAGGAAAAAGAAACCATTACAAATCCGGAAAATCATATGCATTAAACTAGTTTTGTATATGCTTTTTTTTAGTGTTGAACTTAAAGTCAAACTTGTGCACATATAAATGTTAAAAACATAACGAGAAGTATAGACAAAAGGCACATGCTTCAGCCGTGGCATGGACGGGGACTTGTTGTTCAGGCCTTAAAAGAACTACTATATAGGAATTACGGGCGCTTTTTTTTAGAGTTGGCAGATTTCATAATTTGCTGTAGAGCAATTGTCGTGTGTGGGAAAACATTTTTTGCGAGTGTCTTGGGAACAACATATAAAAAAAAAAAAAAAAAAAAAAAAAAAAAAAACAACAAAACTTAAGAAAACATAAAAGTGGAAAAACAATTGGTGTTTGTATCTATTGTATGTCTCTAGGTATACATATACATATATACATATAAGTCTACACCTAAAGCAGTTAGCAATAACTTTTCAATTCGCTAATACAATTTTATGCGCTCAACTGTTACGAAACCAACTTAAACTTCAATTAGCCAGACTAAACTAAAGCCCAAATAAATATCATAAAAGTAAAGAGAATTCTTGAGAAAGTAGCTAAAAATAGACCCAAAAAAAAGAAACTTGTTATAAAAATAAATAAAATGCAGAAAAGTTTAAAATTATTGATAAAGTATTAAAGTGCCTTAGAGAACGAAAAAAAAAAAAAAGGAAATTTAAATATAAATATATATTATTATAAATAATAGTTATTGCGGCAGTGAATTGTATTTGAGTTGTATTTTTTATAACTAATTCACAAAACACCTTTTGTTTTGTTGGCTTAGCGGCATTTTGTTCAGGCCAAATTACATAAGTGAAAAAACGAACGATTTTCGTATTAAAACAGAGACAATTATTTTTGTATGTAAATAATGAATAGTAATATATATAAGCTATACACATATTGCATATGCATGTGTGCGCATGAGTATTTCAACAAAGTAATTACTTAAAGAAGAGAACAGAAAGAAAGTTGGTTGATTGAATTGAAATTCAAGTTGCAGTTAGTCGAAGTCATGCCCAATAGTGAATGAGTCTTCTTATAGCTAGCCTGCCAATATTTTATGTTTATTATTATTATTACTCCTATTATGATTACTATTATTATTATTGCATACAACGTATTAGCACATGGCAGTATATCAATTATTTAGGCCATAACTGAAAATCTAATCTTAGACTTAGGCCTTCATTATGTTCTTTTGAGCTAAGCATTTGATTCGTTTCTATATTTGAGTTTTCTTCACTGAGCAAGGACTATTAGCTGAAATGTAAAAAGGAATTCATAAAACTGATTTGAAATATATCTATGCTTAAGTATTGTAAAAAAAGAATAAAGAAAATAATTTAAAAATTAAATAATTCAATGTGTTTTAGTATTCTAAATGATATGTATGGAAAGCAACTTAGACTTAATTTTGCATTCTCTATTTTCTGTTATATTCATTTATTTATTATCTAAATTTTGAAATATTTATTTATGGAGATTTCTTTCTTCAAGTGTGTGGTTTTACTTTATTTTATATTTCATTTATCTATTCATAAAATTATAATATGTATATATTTTCCAATCATTATTACATTATTAATTTATTTTTTATTTTCATTTTTTCTTTTAAATATTTAATTATAAACTATTCATTTTAAAGAAACTTTTTTATAAAATATTAAAATCATTTTTTATTATTTTATTATTATTCATTTTTTTATTTATCAATTTTCTATATTTTTAATTTCTCTTTTTGATTGAAATATTTGTTTTTTAAGTTTTATTATTTTTTTTTTTTATTAACTTTATATTTACTTAACTAATTATTTATTATATTATTCTAAAACTTATCTCCAGCAACTATTTATTTTTAGCCTTCTCTCTCTCTTTCCCTATATCTTTCTAATTTATCAATTAATTTAGGTTGTTAAATATTTTAAAGTAATCTAACTGAAATCTCGAAATAAGTAAGTATATCAATAGATTCTCTAAACAGGTTTGTTAGAATTATTTGAAGCATATAATAGTGTTAGCGTGTTCAATAAATAACTTATTTTTATCTTTATCTTGCTGCTAATCTGATTGACAAACACCTTTTGGAATATGTTTTTTGCGTGAGTTATATGCCGACAAGTTGTCTAAAATTCAAGAAGAGAAGCCACAAAAAATACCTAGAGCTGCTCACGTTGTGAGCTGGTGAGCTCAAGACCAGATTAGCCATGTCGAGTCTGACACAATGGTGTAGCCCCGCACTTGGCACAGCAGAGCCGTAGGCTTGAATGCTTGGATGTTCGCATGGGCGCAGCTTGTCTGCGTCCTTGACTTTAAGAGTTGTCGTGATCTTTTTTCTGGTTTTCTGACAGCTTTTGTTTTTGTGGCTTCGAAACGAAAATAAAAGTGCCAAAAATGCAAATTCAATCGAATTTACTTAACATAAATTAAGTAAAAATGTTTTTGATTAATACTAAGACAGTTGCTAGCTGCTCAGCTCAGCTGAAAGCAACCTGTTGCTGGCATCTGACGCGGTTCAACTGACTCATCTCGAGCTTTTTGTTCGATGATTTGCTAGAAGCTTGCTTTGCGGCATTTATTTTACTGTTTCTGCTAGTTGTTGTTGTTGTTGTTGTGCGCTTTGGTTATTTATTAACATGTTTGTTTTTATTGCAACAGCACCAGCAAACGGACGGCACCGAGGCGACAAAAGCTGTCGCTGCCGCTGCCTCTGCCGCTGCCACTGTCGCATACGTAACCCAAAGTAGAGAAGAAGATCAGCAACTGCGTCAGCCCGGCTCGCAGCTCAAGTCATGCTCATCAGCGTTGCCGTTGACGTCGCTTGCCATTTTACCAGTTAAGATCTGCGTTTTGTATCTATCGCAAAACAGTCAAAATTGTCTGCTCGTTGGCTGCACATCGCGCTCGCTGCTAGCCTCTCCAAACGTACACGTAGTGCCAAAGGACACTACACTTGAAGGATAACCACTTACACACACACACACACACACACATAAACGTTCAATATGGCTAAAATTATTATCAGTGCTTTGTTGTGTCTGGCCATGTTTGGCTCGTTGGGTAAGTGCAAATCAAATTCCATACAAAAAGGAAAACAGAAAAAAAAAACATTTCACACCGAAACGAAAGACTTAGGCAACAAACTTGTGCACATAAACCACTTAAAGCGTGTTTTGCTACCCACAGAATGCGTTTGACTCACATTCTTCAATATCTTGAGTGCGTGTACACACAAAAATAATACAAATTTGGTGCAATGTGCCTAAAAACGTGTTAAATTCACTTTCATTACTTATTAATTAATTTTAAATTCTTTCACTAAATTAAGAATTCATGATTGATAGTTTAGACGTACAAAATGACCTTATCAAAAATAAAATAAATTATTGCTGTATGTAAATATTTGAATAAATAAATAAATATATAAATATAATAAAATATACAAAAATTAATCAATTAAAAACTTGAAATTGGAGATATGCATATATTATATATTTATATATTGCAGATTGTACATATGTAGTATACATATATTTCAAAATCAGGTTATAATAACATTGTTAATATTCAAGTCACATTTTTACTGAACTGGGTCTATTAAGATATTTATATTGTGTTTAGTGTTTGACATTAACAAATAATAAATTCGAAGTGGAAGCGGCTAAACAAACAGCTCCACATTATTTCTCAGATAAAAATATTTATTTATTTTTAAAATAGCCACTAAATGCTAAACATGAAATTCTATTGCAATTTGTTTGTGTATCAAGTATATCATTATTTTATTTGAAAAATAAAAAGACATTTGCAAATCCTTATTTTTAAAAATTAATAAATTTATATATATATATATATATTATATATTTTATATATATATTATAATATTACACTAGCAAAAGTTTGTACCTATTACAAAATCTGATGATATTTTTGCATCTCTTAGCTAATTAAATATTAACTTTGCTCTGCTTTCATTGCTTGAATTCCCACAATCAAACAAATATAATGGATATATTTTTATATGTAAAAAATATCCAACACTTACCTCAATTGGAGTCCCACGTTTTCTCCAACACAAAACAAATGTGATTGCCTCTATTTGGAGGCGCCACAATTAAAATAACTGAATAAATGCCTTTCGTATAAGTGCGCCACGCCTACGAGCCACAAACTGTGGGAGACACGACACATTGGTTTAATTACGTCGGTTGTTAATGCATTGGAGCATCGAGCAGCGTCATCGCGCCATTAGGCAACAAGCATTGAGCATGAGGCCATGATGAATAAGTTTTCAAACAATGCCAGGAAATTGCAGCAAATAAAAGTTGTCAAAAAGCTAAAAAAAAAAAAAAAACACACAGATATGTGCAAAATGTAAAATTTCCGCATAAATTTCAAAAATTTTTAATTTATCTTCTCTTCTGTGGAAATGTAAATTAAAAGTGATTTCAAGGCCGAATAGCCGCTCTTCAAAAATTAATTCACACGCCAGCAACAGCAACAGCAGCCGCAGCGCACAAATAAATTAGTACCAAAAAATCAATATTACATAACAATCGCTGGCCCAGCTACTTGTGGCCTGTTGTTGTTTCTGTATTGAATGTTTATTGATATGACCAGAAACTTGTTTTCGAATAGCAGCAGCAGCAGCAGCAGCGTAAACGGTCCGCTGCTCGCATGGCTCGATCTCGTTGCGTGCCCAGCCGGTTGAGGTGACCTTTGAGCGCGTTTGCATCCAGCAGCTTTTTGTGGTGCTTCGTACTTCTTTTTGGTCAGCTTATTAAGTGTGATTTAACACGATGATGCTGTCGATGTGCGGCTCGTAAAGCGAAGCTATGAGATGGCTTATGCGGAATCAAGTGGGCCAGCAATTGACTTCAATGTGTGGGAATGTTTTTGCAGAAGCTGCAGTTGAGCTAAATAATTTGAAATGTTCGGTGAATGGAATTATAGACCTTATGCATGCCATGAGTGGAGCTAGAAAAATGCAATTTAAGCTACAATAAATGCGGCTAAGCCATGTAAATTAAATGTTAGTCGTAACTATATTTTTTTTAATAATAAGAAATTGGTTTGTTTTTTGAGAGGGTGCTCCAAATATTGCATCAAATTTTTACTAACTACAACTCGAGTGTATTTGGATTCGATTTTGAGATCGACATCGATTTCTATTTACCATCTTAAAATTTTTCCAAATATTCACTTCATGCGGAAAAAAAACCTTCAAAACTCTGCATAACTCAAGGACTTTTAAGGCAACAAACAACATTTTCCACTTTAAGTTTGATAAATATCTTTGTAGAGATTATGCAAAAACACGGAACCCATTACTCTTGATGCTATGTTGGATTGATTACTGGCAATTTGTTTATTCTCAACATTTTATGGCATACAAATTCAATTCATTCAGCTTCTATTTATTTTGATAATCTTAAAGGTATTCCTTTGAAATTTGAGGATTGCAAATTTATTTATTTCTTATTCTTCTATATATATTCTATAAGCTTAATTTATTTTAACTTTTATATTAACTTTTTAAATTTATTTTAACTTTATCGACTTTGATTAATCAAATAATCAAAACTATCCCTCAAGCTGAATTAAAGTCGAATTAACTTTAGCTCTTGCAATATGTAATAAACTAATTTGTGTAACTGTTTGTAGCTAGAGTAAGCTCTTCAACAATTTTCGCAAACAATTATTTAGGCTTTACAGACAGCCTAAAATAGGGGCTTCCCCACTGCAGTTGAGTACCAAAGGCAACGTAAAAAGCTTTTAAATGTGCGCTGTGAAAAACATAGTAGAAATTCCAAGAGACGGGTTCAACAAACGGGGTGTGTACCTATCTACATTTAATAACCGCAAGCTCATTAAAATTTCATGCGTCACAAAAGTGCCGCCAAGAGATAATTGAACACACAGACAAAAAGACAGATGGACAGACAGAAAGACAGATAGACGGTTGGCCGTACTGAGATACCCAAATATGTTCACGTATTTTGACAATTTGTTATTGTTTTTCTGCTTGGATCGCACATAATGTTTCGGCACGCGTATTGGCCAAATAAATTTGATGAGTTTTAAAAAACAACAAGTTGATTCTATATACATATATATATACATACTACGAGTATATCACAATATGATTTAATAAAATCAATATTACTCAATTGCTAAAAAATGAAACTATTAAATTGAAATATATTTTATGTTTTTATATATTATAGATATTAAAATTATTTATTGATTATATAAATATTTCTTTAGAATAATATATATTATATAAATATTTTTCAAATTGATAGTTCCATTTCTTTTAGCAATAAAGTAATATATCTTTTATTTAATTAAAATATGATAAACTTATAATATCATTAATCATTGAATTATAAATGCAAATAATATTTGAAGTTTTGTTTTTTGTTTTTTAATAATTTTATTATAAAAAATAAAAATGAGTCAAGGGTTTCCAATAATACATTTAGTCTCTCTGGGTTCATAGAATACCCATCATATAGCGGACGTGCGTGTGTGGTGCTGGTGGCTCAAACACCACTTCGCCACGTTCGTTCTTATAGTCCGCATAGGCCACAGCGTGGATGCACTGCATGCCCAAGGCCTGCTTTTGGCGTGCCGAGTAGAAGCTCGTGCAGTAAGCAACAAACAAGGGGAATCCCATCGTGCGACCCACTTCCATTGCAGCTGTGGTGAGTCGCGTGCCCAGTCCTCTGCCTCTCATTGACCTTTCCACGGCGGTTATGTGTGAGTAGAGAACCCTGGAGACTCCATGCCTCTTGAAGATATTCACTTCCGTTTCGATCTCAGACATGAACTTGTAGAATTTTCCGTACTTGTCTGCCATTAGTCGATGATTTTCCAGATCGCTGGGCACCTGAGCGCCTGCCAGCACCACACCGACAATCCTATTGCTCTCGCTCTCATCCACAGCCACGACACAGGTATTCTGCTCGACCATGGATAGATGATATGCATCCTGCTCTTGCTCAAAGTGTGTCTGCATATTCTTACCAGAGATCATGCACAGTGGCTCGTCTAGATAGAACGTTCTACCCAAAAGTTCTTTAACCTCTTTGTAGTCGTCCAATGTCATGGAGCGAATGCGAATTCCATTTACAACACGCGGTTCCATTGGATTATTATGTCTCTCATAAAGATGGCATTAAATTAGTTGGCAAAACCTTTATTAATCACTATTTATATAGATGATTTGATTCGTACGCGACTTTATATAAATTTCGGAATACGTGTTTTTATATAGCGCACGTCAACGAATACACTTGGATATAATGGTGTTTAGTTTCATATACGGTTTTTTATACCCAGTTATTGCTGAGTCTGCAAAGCTCAGCATTGGTCTATTACATATCTTATCGCTGAGTTTGTAAGACCTCGCGCTGGTCTCTTAGTTATTCTTATCATATCGCTGAGCTTGTTATGCTCAGTCTCTCACATATTATGTTGCTGGGGTCGCTAGAGTTGGCGTTTAGCTGATTATTTATAGAATCAATAAAGTCAAGTGCATAGGTAGCATGTATACGATACTCGTATATTTGTATGTTCATGCCTAAACAGCACTTTTCTTCACCCTTATCATGAATGATTAAATACTAATAAATAATATACCAAGAACATTCTGTAATCTATTTTGGCATTTGTTAAGCACTG